>NC_059201.1:8352701-8652701 GCF_020615455.1 Coregonus clupeaformis
CACTTAGACCCCTCTCTCTCCATTACAGGCTCAGAGTGACTTTCGTATTCTCCTTTCGTATTCTCCTCTTACTGTAGGCCCATGTTAGTTTTAGGTTGACATTGTGGTTTGTTGTAGGATATTTTTGGCAGAATGACTATTCCGATGTCCAATCCTCATGTCCCCCAGCAGTCTGAGAACTTGGTACTAAACATTTTCAAAGACATGTCACTGTGAAATGAATCGCTAAGCTACTATTCAACATTTGAAGATGCAAAACAAACAATACATTCTCCGGTATGATTAAAACAGACAATGGAGTTTAAAGTTAAGATCTTCCAATGGCTTTTTAAGCAGTTTTGACATAAATTTCACTGCAAGTGTACTCACGAGATGTAGAAATATTTTGGAAATAGTAATCTGCTGTATGGGATTTAAGAGTGATTTTGACAGTCGGAAAAACATGTTTTCCCACATGTGTGTTTATGAAAAACTGTATTCACATAACAGCAGCAGTGAGATCCAGTTGTGACAAACTGCTGGAGGAGATCCTAGGTCCTGATGTATAAAACAGGTGGAGAGTAATGAAGCGCTTACTGTACTGTACGTTGGCAGTCACTGTAGAGAGAACTAGTGAAAGGGGCGGGGCCTATTAACACTAGACTACTATAACAACCAGTACATATATGCCTAGCATGCTGTCCTGTTTACTGAAAAACAACTACATGTCAATATGTCCTATTTTTCTGTGTTGCCATAACTAACAAAAAGATAGGGTGTGATCTGTTAGTAAAATAAATTATAGGGTGTCATCTGTGATATAAAGTGGCTAATCATGGTTGAATCCTTTGTCAAAATATGGCCAGGGGCCAGGATTGATCCCAACCATAGAGTGAAATTTGAATACATTTCTGTTGAAAATGAACATGGAAAAACGACATTATTGGACAGCATAGTTGGAGACAATCTCACCACCTGCATCCTGCAAAATCCCGATTCGTCCCGTGATCACGAGCAACAACAAAAAAATACGATTGGATAGAAACATTTTCCAAAAGTATTATGTTTCCTCAAGGATACCAGAGTACAATTGAGCATACTTTCTACTATTCCTGGTATATGGTAGCCTACATTTGTGCAGTGCTGCAAAATCATACCCAAATTTAAGGCTATTTCTTCATACATGTGGCCTTGAAGGCTCAGATGAGAGCTCCAGATCAGAGCGGATACATACACTATATATACAAAAGTATGTGGACACCCCTTCAAATTAGTGCATTCGGTTACTTCAGCCACACTCTTCTCAGAAGAGTGGAGGCTGTTATAGCAGCAAAGGGGGGACCAACTCCATATTAATGCCCATGATTTTGGAATGAAATGTTCGACGAGCAGGTGTCCACATACTTTTGGTCATGTAGAGTATGTCAGGAGGGATTTAGAGACAGATAAGTGTCTGAAAATGACTACAAATACCCATAAAGCCTGCTCAGATAACCTTCTACAGCAGGAGGACTAGATTTGGTACCAAACCCTGGATCTGGAGATTTGTGTAACACCTTAATCACATTGGTGTAGGACTGGGGCAGTAAAACCCACAGACATATCTTCATTAAATTGGTTAAAAAGGATGTCTACGAGACGTTTAATGGAAGTCGAACCGAATGTAGTATCCAAAACCAGTTTGTTCTTCAATCCTCCAGCAGCAGTGTACTTTGTCCTTGAGTTAAATAGACCAACCCTAATACTTGTACTGTACAGTGAACGTGGTGAGACAGTGACTGAATGTGACTCACCCAGGTCATCACAGCACAGCTCCATGGAGTCAGAGGAGCAGTCACTCAAGTCCTCCAGAGAAGAGGCATCATCATCCTGGACATTCAACCTACATTCACAGCATGACCATCAATTTACATCATACAATTGTGAGGGAAATAGAGCTAATTGACAGAACAGGGACATTCATATCCTACATTTTTACACTACAATATTATCAAATCAAATTAAACTTTTTGTTATGTATTGAATAGCCTATATAATAATGTATTCATACTGGGCACACACTGGTTGAATCAACGTTGTTTCCATGTCATTTCAATGAAATTATGATGAACCAACGTGGAATAGACGTTGAATTGACGTCTGTGCCCAGTGGATTGTCTTAAATGTATTCCAGACATAGTGCCAGTGACTATACAGTAAAGTACAGCTGATGCTATCAGTGCAAAAGGGTAAACACTGCCCTCACCTGAACCTGAAAGGTGCCACAGTGGCCATGTTACTACGGGCTGGCACACTGACTGTCTGACTGGTACCACCAGGCTGGCTCAGATGGGATGCCCTGGATTTGTTGGTGGACATATCTTTATCAGACACGCCCATGCCTTGGCAGGAGAGGTTCCCCGTCTCCCTCTGCCCCTGATGTGTCAGGCTGGTCTTCAGCACGGCGCTGATCAGATTCCCGTTCCCTGCTTTAGTGTGGGAGAGTCTGCTTCTGCTTTGGCCTGAATGGAGATCACCACCAGAGAGCTTGGACAGGGCATCCTGCGCATCTCCATTGTCGTCCAGACGGCTGTGGCGATTCCCGCCTGACGCCCAGTTCCCGTTGACATTTCTCCTGGTGCGAAGTTCTCGAAAAGCCTTCTGGGATAGCGCACTGCTGCTGCGGAGGTCCAGGGTGTCCTTGGATCGTGGTGCTGGTGGTGTCTGTCTCTTGGGGACCTGGGGGCTGCTGTAGGCTGACCGGCTGCCGGTGCCTCTCTCTGGGGCATAGGAGACTCTGGAGGAGGGGCCAGTGGGACAGATACCACCCCTCAAAGCTGCACCACTCAGCAGCTCGTTTGAAAAGGAGGAATAGGATGAAGAGTAGGAGGGCCGTATTTTGGCGCTGAGTTGAAACTGTGCAGTGGGGTTAGATAGGGCGCTGCCCCCCTGGTGTTTGCGGTCCAGTTTGGAGAGGGGGGTCATGCTTTGGGGAAGGGGGATACCAGAGACCAGACCTGAGCCTGGTTGGGCCTGGGATATGGTCTTGATGTTCACACCGCCGCTCATGGTCAATGATGATCACTGGGATAGTTTCTGAAAGAATAAAGAAATGACACAATGCTCGTCATATTTCATATTTCAGCATGTATTTACAGGTGGACAAGACCAAGTGAAAGTCTCAAAACTATTACCATGCTACAATTGATTAATTCTAAATGGTTGCCTTTTTCATGGTGTTTTTTTTACTACAAAAGTTGGATCTTAATTTGACCCGATTCAAATCGAAGCAATTTTTTTGGGTCACATGCTTCGTAAACAACAGGTATAGACTAACAGTGAAATGCTTCCTGACAGGCCCTTCCCAACAATGCAGAGAGAAAGAAAATAGAGAAATAATAGAAAAGTAAAACACGTAATGATAAAAGTAATAACAGATACACAATGAGTAACGATAACTTGGCTATATACACGGGGTACCAGTACCGAGTCGATGTGCAGGGGTACGAGGAAATTGTGGTAGATATGTACATATAACTAGGAATAAAGTGACAGATAATAGAGAATTTCGTCGCAGGAGGAAAATAATCCTGCAGCAGGAGGATTTGAATAACTGAATAAATATTTAGAATAGCCATCAGGGGACAGCTGGAAGCGGTGTTTGTATACTACGCAGTACCGTACCTACATTGTACCTTATGTAGTCTACGTGCAGGCTACAGCGTGTATCATGCAAATTCTTATGTGGATTATAATAAATTGACATATTTGTAGGGGGTAGATGTATTTTTCATTATGAAAACCATTTTTTATCAATTGTTTTATTATATGTCGAAGGCAAGCAATAGGCAGAATCAATTATTTTGGTTGCCTCAGTGCCTGTGTGGTCATGCGGTTAAAAGCCACTGACCCCAGCACACAAATGCCAGAGTCGACATGGGTTCAAATTCGGCCCACTGCCCTTTGACTCATGGATGAATGTCTATTTTTGACTGATTCATTCCGCGTGGTTACAGGGTTAAAACATAAACAACTCAAAGGTTAACAGTTTAGGCATTAGGGTTATGGTTTGGGGAAGGCTTAAAACAAAATAATTAAAAATGACGCGCCTATGTCTCATTTGCACTCTTAGTGCTTTCTAGAGCATTGTGAACTGTTGCAGCGCCGTGGTCTAAGCAACGCGGTCCAGCTCCGAGTGTCATGAATGCTGGGCGATCTAGTAACCAGCCTGAGCATACATTATGCCCACAAATTCATTGCATTTATTTAAATGTTTTCAAGAAGTAAACCGAATAGTCTAAATCATTTACACATCAAAGAAAAGTGTCTCAGCGCAACAAAATCCTCTTTGGATAGTCGCAAATGCATAAACATCTTGACAGTTTTACGAAATTAAATATTAACATTAGTCCTGCTTGCAACCAAAGTCTTTCAAGATATGATCGCCCTCTGGTTGGTATTGTAATCGGAACAACTTAGTCCTTTTATAACAGACTAAGGGTGATTTATCTATTTGACAAGCATTCCGTACAATGGACATAAAGTATTTCCTTGTTTACCATGGCATATCTACTATGGCAATTTACCCAACACTTTGTATGAATGGAAACTAATGTTGCTGTAGCCTACTGACTGTTATTATTTGATTAGTTTCCTATTTATGTTACCCAACAGTGTCTGGTATGGTCATTTCTTATCAGGATCGGGGGTAAAATATCCCTGGTCTGTCCATAATTGAAATGTGTAAATAAATCAGGGGGGATTGAGTTATTTGTTACAGAAAGGTGTTGGTCAGAATCGAACCCACACTGACATGGTAGGCCTATATGTTCGCTCAGAAGGCAGTGGCCCTAACTGCTAGACCACCCCAGAACTACATTTGGACCTTAGTATACACTTGACACTTTTATGTCGTAGCCTAGTGGAGACCAATATCTGTCTTGTGTTATGAAGCTATATAAAATGACGGTTGTTGATGTGTCCGGCTGCGTTTCAGATACGTTTTTGAGCATTTGAATGGTGCAGTAATAGGATCTAGGCCTAGCGTTTGAGCGATCGAGAGAGAACATTATTTTGATAGCAAGCCCTGATCCCAATGACTTGACTGCCCCCCGCATGGAGAGAAAGAGAACTGCTCATTTTCAGGGACTCACGAGACTCATTTGAATTTCCTGATGCAGCAGGTAAATTCTCTGCGACAACAGAGTGATCAAGTTAAAGATCTGACATCTGTCCTTTCAGACCAGCAAATATCAGTAGCTATGGTTACTGAACATGTCGTATGGAATCAATCTGAAACAAATTGAGGGGTGTTGTAGAGCTCGATGTGTGTGGTCCTGCTTCGCGGGAGACTAGCGAGCACATGTGCATGTGTCTGTCTTATACAAAATATACAGTGGATCAGATTCTTGCAAGCCATTGGAGACGGAAAATGGCATGCTTATTGTAACATTTGTTCTACTGTATACTGGACAACAGGTGTACCTACCAGGCTGTCTGTCTGACACACAGAGAAAGATAGTGGGTTACTGTCTATAAATTTACTGTATGTCCTGTCAAAGATGATTTAAACAGAGGCTCTGGAATGCGTGGGGATGTGGGTACTTGATTTGAGTCGGTAAGACTGGAGTGTCATGAAAGGCACGTCAAATAAAATATAATTGTTTTAATATTATCATTATCATCAATATTATTTGTTTCGGTTGGAGCAGCTTTGCCACAAACATATTCCATCATGATGCTTTTCCCTCCAGTGAACTGCATGCTGGGAGAGTCAGTGACAGACTGACATCGTTTGGCACACGCAGTAGGACTGCTGGCCCTTTAAGGTGATGCCAGCAGCACCCCACCCCACCCCTCCCCACCTCACCGTCTGGTCATGTCCCTGGCCCATGCTATATCTTAAAATAAAATAAAGTTGCATTGGTCTCATACACATATTTAGCAGATAATAATAATAATATGCCATTTAGCAGACACTTTTATCCAAAGCGACTTACAGTCATGCGTGCATACATTTTTTTTTTGTGTGTATGGGTGGTCCCGGGGATCGAACCCACTACCTTGGCGTTACAAGCGCCGTGCTCTACCAGCTGAGCTACAGAGGACCACCCATACACACAAATGATGTTATTGCGGGTGTAGTGAAATGCTTGTGTTCCTAGCTCCAACAGTGCAGTAATATCTAACAATTCACAACAATACACACAGATCTAAACGTAAAATAATTAAGAAATATATAAATATTAGGACGATTAATGTCAGAGTGCGGAGTATAAATATATATATATATATATATATATATATATGTGATGGTATGATAGACATTCTAGACATTATGGACTCCTCCCTGTGCTTAGCTACAGTAACCATGGCCTCCCAGCCCCTGTTTACCACCCTCATATCACAACAAACCAGCAGCAGATATCTGTGTCGTGGGGGACTTGTTGACGTGTTCTGCTGCAGCTGCACATTACATGGCCAGCGGCAATATAAGATACTCAGTGTAATACATAATTGGACCTGTAGTTGATTTAGCCCTATTTGCCCCCCTGCAAAACACATGGCTCCGTGTCTCTGGTCCAGATGACCCATTCAGTAATCACCGGAGAGGAGATGAACACAACAGGCCAGTGCCTTGAACAACCTGGAAGTACGACTAGTAAGGTACGGCTTGTAAGGCCTGCATTTACACATGTAATGTAGGAATAGCAGGAGAGCAGCAGCTATTGCCACACAAACACACACTGTATGAACTAATGCTTTGGGACATGTGCACACACACACACACACACACACACACACACATCTACACATGCGCACGCACGCACACACCACACAAACACACACAGTACCAGTCAAAAGTTTGGACACACCTACTCATTCAACGGTTTTTCTTTATTTTTTACTATTTTCTACATTGTAGAATAATAGTGAAGACATCAAAACTATGAAATAACACATATTGAATCATGTAGTAACCAAAAAAGTGTTAAACAAATCAAAATATATTTTATATTTGAGCTTCTTCAAATAGACACCCTTTGCCTTGATGACAGCTTTGCACACTCTTGGCATTCTCTCAACCAGCTTCACCTGGAATGCTTTTCCACTCTCCCGAGTGGCGCAGTGGTCTACGGCACTGCATCGCAGTGCTAGCTGTGCCACTAGAGATCCTGGTTCAAATCCAGGCTCTGTCGTAGCCGGCCGCGACCGGGAGACCCATGGGGCGGCACACAATTGACCCAGGGTAGGGGAGGGAATGGCCGGCAGGGATGTAGCTCAGTTGGTAGAGCATGGTGTTTGCAACGCCAGGGTTGTGTGTTCGATTCCCACGGGGGGCCAGTATGAAAAATATTAAAATAATGTATGCACTCACTAACTGTAAGTTGCTCTGGATAAGAGTGTCTGCTAAAATGTAAATGTCTTGAAGGAGTTCCCACATATGCTGAGCACTTGTTGGCTGCTTGTCCTTCACTCTGCCGTCCGACTCATCCCAAACCATCTCAGTTGGGTTGAGGTCGGGGGATTTTAGAGGCCAGGTCATCTGATGCAGCACTCCATCACTATCAATCTTGGTAAAATAGCCCTTACACAGCCTGGAGGTTTGTTGGGTCATTGTCCTGTTGAAAAACAAATGATAGTCCCACTAAGCCCAAACCAGATGGGACGGTGTATCGCTCAAGAATGCTGTGGTAGCCATGCTGGTTAAGTGTGCCTTGAATTCTAAATAAATCACAGACAGTGTCACCAGCAAAGCACCATAACACCTCCTCTTCTATGCTTTACGGTGGGAACAACACATGCAGAGATCATCCGTTCACCCACACGCGTCTCACAAAGACATGGCGGTTGGAACCAAATATCTCCAATTTGGACTCCAGACCAAAGGACACATTTCCACCAGTCTAATGTCAATTGCTCGTGTTTCTTTGTCCAAGCAGGTCTCTTCTTCTTATTGGTGTCCTTTAGTAGTGGTGTCTTTGCAGCAATTCGACCATGAAGGCCTGATTCACACAGTCTCCTCTGAACAGTTGCTGTTGAGATGTGTCTGTGACTTGAACTCTGTGAAGCATTTATTTGGGCAGTAATTTCTGAGACTGGTAACTCTAATGAACTTATCCTCTGCAGCAGAGGTAACTCTGGGGTCTTCCATTCCTGTGGCAGTCCTCATGAGAGCCAGTTTCATCATAGTGCTTGATGGTTTTTGCGACTACACTTGAAGAAACGTTCAAAGTTCTTGAAATGGTCCATATTGACTGACCTTCATGTCTTAAAGTAATGAAGGACTGTCATTTCTCTTTGCTTATTTGAGCTGTTCTTGCCATAATATGGACTTGGTCTTTTACCAAATAAGGCTATCTTCTGTATACCCCCCCTACCTTGTCACAACACAACTGATTGGCTCAAACGCATTAAGCCATGAAGGAAAGAAAGTCCACAAATTAACTTTTAAGAAGGCACACCTGTTAATTGAAATGCATTCCAGGTGACTACCTCATGAAGGTGGTTGAGAGAATGCCAAGAGTGTGCAAAGCTGTCATCAAAGCAAAGGGTGGCTATCATAAAATATATTTTGATTTGTTTCACACTTTTTTGGTTACTACATGATTCCATACGTGTTATTTCATAGTTTTGATGTCTTCACTATTATTCTACAATGTAAAAAAGATCCTTGAATGAGTAGGTGTGTCCAAACTTTAGTGTACATTAATGAACATTAATCTATTTGACATGAATGACAATGGAGTGACATGTCTCCTCTTACACAGGGCCCATATAGCCTATAGTCTGCTGATCTGGTCTATACTAGTCAACGTGACAGTGTATGTTAATCAACATTTACGAACCCATTGTACCTCTGAACCTTTCCACTGATTATTATGACATGGAGTAGAATGCAGCCCATATCTATATAGTACACCACTCACCAAGATGTTAGATTGACAATGAAAACATAGAGATGTCTCCTGTTATGACACACAGAGACCAAGAACCAGACAGAAGTGGAGTAGACACACAGAGACCTAGAACCAGACAGGAGTGGAGTAAACACACAGAGACATAAAACCAGACAGGAGTGGAGTAGACACACAGAGACCTAGAACCAGACAGGTGTGGAGTAAACACACAGAGACCTAGAACCAGACAGGAGTGGAGTAGACACACAGAGACCTAGAACCAGACAGGTGTGGAGTAAACACACAGAGACCTAGAACCAGACAGGAGTGGAGTAGACACACAGAGACCTAGAACCAGACAGGAGTGGAGTAAACACACAGAGACCTAGAACCAGACAGGAGTGGAGTAAACACACAGAGACCTAGAACCAGACAGCAGTGGAGTAGACACACAGAGACCTAGAACCAGACAGGAGTGGAGTAAACACACAGAGACCTAGAACCAGACAGGAGTGGAGTAGACACACAGAGACCTAGAACCAGACAGGAGTGGAGTAAACACACAGAGACCTAGAACCAGACAGGAGTGGAGTAGACACACAGAGACCTAGAACCAGACAGGAGTGGAGTAAACACACAGAGACCTAGAACCAGACAGGAGTGGAGTAGACACACAGAGACCTAGAACCAGACAGGAGTGGAGTAAAAAGAGAGAGGACTATTTTTGCCATATACTAGAATTATGTGTATAAAACTGTAAAATAGTAATATGAATCTGTTCTGAAAAGGCTCAACAGACTTAAATAGAGAGGACGGTTATTTTCTTACCGAACTGCAGCTTTCCTCTTTCACGCAAAGCCAGGATAATTCCGCTTTAAGTCCTAAGCAGTCCTGCATATGTCAGTGTTCCATACCAACTGCTAACCACTGCAATGGGATAAACCTATCATGAAGAATACAATTCAAGACCCACATGCTGGGTTGGAGAGAGTGTGTGAGTGGGGGTCAGAGGATGCTGTACACAAAACAAGTCAATGGAAGAGCTAAGAATGAGGATGGAATATATTGCAACAGGATGTTTGTCCCCTCTCTCTCTTTCTCTCTTATTCAATCTCTCTGTCACTTGCAAGTTCTGCACACATATCACACCAACGCACACACTGACAAGCACACACACACACACACATTTGTTTGTGTGACATCAGGCCAAGGTGCAGAGGCAGCATGCCCATAGGGGGTACAGGGGCACGTGCCCCCTCAGATTTGTCATGTAAAAAATACACATTTAAAAATTTTATATTTTTGTTGTTGTTGTTTTTCTCTGTAATACTACCAGGCACTTAGCAATTTAAATGAAGTTGTCTTTAGCCCAGATAGTTTCCCAAAATGTTCTGCCTAAAATATAAAAACTAAATCCATTTCTAATTGCTAGTTGCGGAGCCCTTACCATTCAGGGCTGTGTCTTACTATCCAAAGCTGAGGGCATTTCAAGGCTAGTTTAGCCTGCACGCTTATGCACTATCTCTTTATGTTGAACCTGAGACTTGTAATGCCATTGATTCACTCTTGATTCAATTCCGAGGGAAAAACAAAACTGAATAGTCCAATGTGAAAAGAAAAACTATTGTGAGGGGATATTCAGATGGCGGTTTTAGTGTGCTGGATTTCCAAAACAATCAATCATCTTTAAGCTAAACTGGATTGAACATTGTGTAATTATAAATAGCTCCCTGTATAGAGCAATTAGCTGATTTTGTGGACTCAAACCAGTGAGCTTAATAACATTCTTCATCAACTATATGGGCAAAATGGATTGTTGACAATAGGAAAAGGTGGGAATGTTGTTCCCTTGTCATATAAATTGCTACATTTACTATCAATATAGTATTAAAATAGCTTTCCAGATGGCATCCGCAAAGCGAATATTGGGTCGCAAATAATGTCGCACTCTGGCTCCGGGACTTTGTATTTGAGCCAGGGTGTATTCGTTTTGTTGGGTTTGGTTTGGTTATGTTGGGTATTTGGGTGTGCTTGGTTTTGGTTGTTCTTGTTTGTCATATGACTCCCAATCGGAGGTAACGAGTGTCAGCTGTCGGCTCGTTATCTCTGATTGGGAGCCATATTTAAACTGTGTGTTTTCACCTTGTGTTTGTGGGTTTTTGTTCCATGTTCTGTCAGTTTAGCAGAGGACTTCACGAATCGTTCTTGTTTTGTTGTTTTGTTCCAGACTTTGAGTTAATAAAGTCATGTTCACTCAACGCGCTGCGCCTTGGTCCGCTTCCTTAGACGATCGTGACAGAAAAACCCACCAATCTAGGACCAAGCGGCGTGTCAAGCGGCAACAGGACCCACATACACAGGATTCATGGACGCCTATAAAGGATTCATGGACATGGGAGGAGATACTGGATGGAAAGGGTCCTTGGGCACAACCGGGAGAATATCGCCGTCCTCGTGAAGAGCTGGAGGCAGCTAAAGCCGAGAGGAGGCGATATGAGGAGGCAGCACGGAGGCAAGACTGGAAGGCCGAGAGAACTACCCAAAAATTTCTTGGGGGGGGGCTTAAAGGGAGTGTGGCGAAGTCAGGTAGGAGACCTGCGCCTACTCCCTGTACTTACCGTGGAGAGCGAGTGTACGGGCAGACACCGTGTTACGCAGTAGAGCGCATGGTGTCTCCTGTACGCGTGCATAGCCCGGTTCGGTACATTCCAGCTCCACGTATCGGCCGGGCTAGATTGAGCGTTGAGCCGATGTCATGAAGCCGGCCCCACGCATCCGGCCACCAGTGCGTCTCCTCGGGCCGGCTTACATGGCACCAGCCTTACGCATGGTGTCCCCGGTTCGCCTACATAGCCCGGGGTGCGGGTTATTCCACCTCCCCGTACTGGTTGGGCGACGGGGAGCATACAACCAGGTAAGGTTGGGCAGGCTCAGTGCTCAAGGGAGCCAGTAAGCCTGCACGGTCCGGTATTTCCGGCGCCACCTCCCCGCTCCAGCCCAGTACCACCAGTGCCTACACCACGCACCAAGCCTCCTGTGTGTCCCCAGAGTCCTGTGCGTCCTGTTCCTGCTCCCGCACTAGCCCTGAGATGCGTGTCCTCAGCCCGGTACCTCCAGTTCCGGCACCACGCATCCGGCCACCAGTGCGTCTCAGCCGGCCAGAGTCTGCCGTCTGCCCAACGGCGCCCTGAACTGCCCGTCTGCCCAACGGCGCCTGAACTGCCCGTCTGCCCAACGGCGCCTGAACTGCCCGTCTGCCCAACGGCGCCTGAACTGCCCGTCTGCCAAGCGCTGCATAAGCCGCCCGTCTGTACTGAGCCTGCAAAGCCGCCCCGTCTGCCATGAGCCTTTAGAGCCGTCCGCTGGACCGGAGCCGCTAGAGCCTTCCGCCAGACAGGAGCCGCTAGAGCCTTCCGCCAGACAGGAGCAGCCGAAGCCTTCCGCCAGACAGGAGCAGCCAGAGCCTTCCGCCAGACAGGATCAGCCAGAGCCTTCCGCCAGACAGGATCAGCCAGAGCTTTCCGCCAGACAGGATCAGCCAGAGCTTTCCGCCAGACAGGATCAGCCAGAGCCTTCCGCCAGACAGGATCAGCCAGAGCCTTCCGCCAGCCATGAGCAGCCAGATCCGTCCGCCAGCCACGAGCAGCCAGATCCGTCAGCCAGCCATGAGCAGCCAGATCCGTCAGCCAGCCACGAGCAGCCAGATCCGTCAGCCAGCCATGAGCAGCCAGATCCGTCAGCCAGCCGCGAGCAGCCAGATCCGTCAGCCAGCCATGAGCAGCCAGATCCGTCAGCCAGCCATGAGCCGTCCAGCCAGGATCCGCCAGAGCCGTCCCAGCCAGGATCCGCCAGCCAGCCAGGATCCGCCAGAGCCAGCCAGCCAGGATCCGCCATTCAGTCCGGTGCTGCCCCCTTAGTCCGGTGCTGCCCCTTATCCTGGTGCTGCCCCTTAGTCCGGTGCTGCCCCTTAGTCCGGTGCTGCCCCTTAGTCCGGTGCTGCCTCTTAGTCCGGTGCTGCCCCTTAATCCAGTGGGGTTAAATTGGAGGGTGGTCATTGGGAGGAGGCTAGGTAAGCGGGTAGTGACTATGGTGGGGTGACCTGTGCCAGAGCCGCCACCGTGGACAGACGCCCTCCCAGACCCTCCCCTAGACTTTATGCTGGTGCGCCCGGAGTTCGCACCTTAAGGGGGTTATGTCACCTCTGGCTCGGGACTTTGTATTTGAGCCAGGGTGTATTCGTTTTGTTGGGTTTGGTTTGGTTATGTTGGGTATTTGGGTGTGCTTGGTTTTGGTTGTTCTTGTTTGTCATATGACTCCCAATCGGAGGTAACGAGTGTCAGCTGTCGGCTCGTTATCTCTGATTGGGAGCCATATTTAAACTGTGTGTTTTCACCTTGTGTTTGTGGGTTTTTGTTCCATGTTCTGTCAGTTTAGCAGAGGACTTCACGAATCGTTCTCGTTTTGTTGTTTTGTTCCAGACTTTGAGTTAATAAAGTCATGTTCACTCAACGCGCTGCGCCTTGGTCCGCTTCCTTAGACGATCGTGACAAATAAGACAACCTGGTCCAATTTGGGTCCCGAGGCCAAACCAGTTGAGAACCACTGCACCAGAGCTGACCACTACACTCTTAGAAAATAAGGTGCTACCTAGAACTTAAAAGGGTTCTCCGGCTGTCCCTATACGAGAACCCTTTGAAGAACCCTTGTTGGTTCCAGGTCAATCCCTTTTGTTTCCAAGTATAACCGTTGTATGTTCCATGTAGAACCCTTTCCACAGACGGTTCTACATATAACCCAAAATGGTTCTACCTGGAACCAAAAAGGGTTTTACCTGGAACCAAAAAGGGTTCTCCTATGGGGACAGCTGAAGAACCCTTCTGGAACCCTTTTTTCTAAGAGTGTAGGACAAAGGAGAGATAGCTGTATATAACAGTCCTGTCCTCATCTATCTGTTAAATTTAGATCAGAGTCCCAGATTCCACATTTCCACTGCCACTTCCTGTGCTGTGTGTCCTGGGTCTGTCAGATTGGAGCTTATCAGACAGGGACAGAAACAGGGGGGCAGAGACAGGGGGGCAGAGACAGGGGAGGCACGCAAACACACTCACAGATGCACAGTCAGACACAGACACAGAAACCGATACAGAAACAGAAAGTCACACTCACACACACACACACACACACACACACACACACACACACACACACACAATAGGAAAAAGTGGGAATGTTGTTCCCTTGTCATATAAATTGCTACATTTACTATCAATATAGTATTAAAATAGCTTTCCGGATGGCATCCGCAAAGCGAAAATGGGTCGCAAATAAGACAACCTGGTCCAATTTGGGTCCCGAGGCCAAACCAGTTGAGAACCACTGCACTAGAGCTGACCACTACACTCTTAGAAAATAAGGTGCTACCTAGAACTTAAAAGGGTTCTCCGGCTGTCCCTATACGAGAACCCTTTGAAGAACCCTTGTTGGTTCCAAGTATAACCGTTTTATGTTCCATGTAGAACCTTTTCCACAGACGGTCCCACATTTAACCCAAAATGGATCTACCTGGAACCAAAAAGGGTTTGATCTGGAACCAAAAAGGATTACCCTATGGGGACAGCTGAAGAACCCTGTTGGAACACTTTTTTCTAAGAGTGTAGGACAAAGGAGAGATAGCTGTATATAACAGTCCTGTCCTCATCTATCTGTTAAATTTAGATCAGAGTCCCAGATTCCACATTTCCACTGCCACTTCCTGTGCTGTGTGTCCTGGGTCTGTCAGATTGGAGTTTATCAGACAGGGACAGAGACAGGGGGGCAGAGACAGGGGGGCAGAGACAGGGGAGGCACGCAAACACACTCACAGATGCACAGTCAGACACAGACACAGAAACCGATACAGAAACAGACAGTCACACCCACACACCCACACACACACACACACCCACACACACACACTCCCCCCCCACACACACACTGGCTCGTCTTCCATATGGCTGAAGGCCCCCAGTGAGAAGACAGTTGTTTGAGAGTGTCTCCATGACAGACAGCTCACAGCTATGATTTATCTTATAACATGACCTCCAGCAGAGAGGCATCAGCTTCCTCCTTCCCTTTAACATCTCTGTCTCATAATGATCACCATCTTGAGTGATTGGAAAATGGTTGAAAAGAAAGAAGCACTGAAGGTGTGTTTCACACTCACCACCGGTCCATAGTTTTAGAACACCTACTCATTCAAGGGTTTTTCTTGATATTCACTATTTTCTACATTGTAGAATAATAGTGAAGACATCAAAACTATGAAATAACATATATGGAATCACGTAGTAACCAAAAAAGTGTTAAACAAATCCAAATATATTTTATATTTGAGATTCTTCAGATAGCCACCCTTTGCTTTGATGACAGCTTTGCACACTCTTGGCGTTCTCATATTTTTGATGTCTTCACTATTATTCTACAATGTAGAAAACAATAAAAATAAAGAAAAACCCTTGAATTAGTAAGTGTTCTAAAACTTTTGACCGGTAGTGTATATTGAATGTTTTCCATCATTATTATATTTTTATCTAGAAATTATCATCTTATTTCTGGTTTAATATTATTGTAATAGGATCATTGTCATCTTTTGTTCTGCTTTTTAATTACCATGATGAGGATTTACAGATTAAGCTCGAAATGATGAAACTGGATGTAGAATCTGATTAATATTCCATATGTTCACTAACCGAAAATGGCTATAATAGGATTAATACAATAATTCTGTTCGTTTTTTTGCCTGAACAAACAGGAAAAGCTTGGAGGCAATGGAGTGTATTGTCCATATGATTGCATGTATGATATGTATACGTTACTTTCTGAATTATTCACAATACTGTAAATAGAACATTCAAATAACTCCCTGTCTTTGTTCCCTGGGCTGTGGACAAGACGAACCTGATGAGACATCATTGTCCACAGAGGGGAAGAGGTGACATGCCTAGAGACTCAGAGGTCAGTGTTTTAGACAGGACAGGACAAAGTGTATCTCTAGCTCACCCGTCCAAAGCTGGGTCCCAGTGTTAGCACCACAGCCACCTGGATAACAGCCTGGGATAAGCCTGGGAGACAGCCCTTCCGTTTCCCAGAACAGATCGCTACTAATCACGTTGTTCCTCATTCACTCAAGCTAGTCAAGCTCACTCCTCAATCCATCATACAATCTAATGCAATTACGGCAGCTATGCAGCAGCCACTCTCCTGAAGGAATGTGTGTGTGTGTGTGTGTGTGTGTGCGTGCGTGTGTGTGTGTGTGTGTGTGTGTGTGTGTGTGTGTGTACACAGTATGCATGCATGTGTGGGATACAATAGGTTGGCTGAAATTGCTATCTTGTGAAAGCAAGAGGAGTCACTCATAAAAGTGAGAGTTGCAACTATACTTTCCCCACTTGTCATCCATTTTGCAGTTATACCATTGTCTCACACTACTGAGCCATATAGAAGCACATGTCTATCTAAGCAATTATCAAATTAGCTATTGATTAAAAAGGTTTGAAAGGACATGAACGGCCAGGTCACCCGTCATACAAGTCAGTATTCAATATCCATCCATGTCTGAGGACGTCGGGAGATGACATGGAAACCGGCCACTAGGGGCAACAGTGAGGGCTGTTAGGTTCAAATAGGTTTCACATTTGCTAGAACATTGGGTATGGTGGATGGGTGTAAGCAACTGCCGCTGGTGCCAAAGGTTACATGTTTAAATCCAGTGATAGAAAGCAGTTTTTTTTATTTTTGTTTTAAGCCTATCCCAAACTTTAACCCTTACCTTAACCATTCGGAGTTAATGCAGATTTCTGAGTTAATGCCTAAACTTAACCTTAAACACTTTGTAATTTGACATTTGGAACAACTTTGGAATTTGAAGTTTGAGAAACATGGATGAACGTCTACTTCTGAAGTGAGACTGTGAGAGCTTGAGAGATTACCCACGATACAGTTTCTAGTCATTGTTGGTATAAATAAGGTCATCTGGAATCACAACAACTCAAGGGCTTCTGCCCCAGCGAAGCGTGCGCATCGTTTTCGTGACATTGTCAGCTAATCCATCTACATTTTTACATTTTAGTAATTTACAAGACGCTCTTATCCAGAGCGACTTACAGTTAGTGAGTGCATACATTTTATTTTTCTTACTGGCCCCCAATTTACCGCATGGTGATGTCACCATGGAAAGCCGAAACTCCCGCCCATGCAAACCTGCTGATTAGAAAGTCCTGTGTAGATAGTATTTTTAACCAGCAACTATCAGGGAATAACACTGATCACATTTCTTCACACGTTTACAGTGTTAGTTTCATCAGCTGTTGTACAATATGATACAGAACACAGGAAAAACAGCAATTTGAAACACTAAATTCTGAGTGAAAAGCTAAGCTCCCACAGTATATATAGGATTATTCCTGAACCTTTGTCTTTCTCTGCCACAGCCACTGTGGGCTTTGGGAGGGTGAGTTATTCGTTTGGCCCAGAAGGGGAATTTCTTCCATATTAGTCACATTAAAAGGTCTAATCCATCCAGCCCTGGGCCACGGTGATGATATCACTGCCACCCAGCTGAGCTCATGCTGTAGGGCAGTTTACAGGGCAAAAACACATTTCCAATGACCAGTGCTCGACTTGGACTGAAATACAGTGCCTTGCAAACGTATTCATCCCCCTTGGCATTTTTCCTATTTTGTTACATTACAACCTGTAATTTATATGGATTTTTATTTGGATTTCATGTAATGGACATACACAAAATAGTCCAAATTGGTGACGTGAAATGAAAACAATAACTTGTTTCCAAAAATTCTAAAAAATAAATAATGGAAAAGTAGTGCGTGCATATGTATTCACCCCCTTTGCTATGAAGCCCCTAAATAAGATCTGGTGCAACCAATTACCTTCAGAAGTCACATAATTAGTTAAATAAAGTCCACCTGTGTGCAATCTAAGTGTCACATGATCTCAGTATATATACACCTGTTCTGAAAGGCCCCAGAGTCTGCAACACCACTAAGCAAGGGGCACCACCAAGCAAGCGGCACCATGAAGATGAAGGAGCTCTCCAAACAGGTCAGGGACAAAATTGTGGAGAAGTACAGATCAGGGTTGGGTTATAAAAAAATATCAGAAACTTTGATCATCCCACAGAGCACCATTAAATCCATTATTAAAAATAGGAAAGAATATGGCAACACAACAAACCTGCCAAGAGAGGGCCGCCCACCAAAACTGTCCATAGGACCACTTTAAGCCATACACTCCACAGAGCTGGGCTTTACGGAAGAGTGGCCAGAAAAAAGCCGTTGCTAAAAGAAAGAAATAAGCAAACACATTTGGTGTTCGCCAAAAGGCATGTGGGAGACTCCCCAAACATATGGAAGAAGGTACTCTTGTCAGATGAGACTAAATTGAGCTTTTTGGATATCAAGGAAAACGCTATGTCTGGCGCAAACCCAACACCTCTCATCACCCCGAGAACACCATCCCCACAGTGAAGCATGGTGGTGGCAGCATCATGCTGTGGGGATGTTTTTCATCGGCAGGGACTGGGAAACTGGTCAGAATTGAAGGAATGATGGATGGCGCTAAATACAGGGAAATTCTTGAGGGAAACCTGTTTCAGTCTTCCAGAGATTTGAGACTGGGATGGAGGTTCACCTTCCAGCAGGACAATGACCCTAAGCATACTGCTAAAGCAACACTTGAGTGGTTTAAGGGGTAATATTTCAATGTCTTGGAATTGCCTAGTCAAAGCACAGACCTCAATCCAATTGAGAATCTGTGGTATGACTTAAAGATTGTTACACCAGCGGAACCCATCCAAATTGAAGGAGCTGGAGCAGTTTTGCCTTGAAGAATGGGAAAATATCCCAGTGGCTAGATGTGCCAAGCTTATAGAGACATACCCCAAGAGACTTGCAGCTGTAATTGCTGCAAAAGGTGGCTCTACAAGGTATTGACTTTGGGGGAGTGAATAGTTATGAATGCTCAAGTTTTCAGTTTTTTTGTCTTATTTCTTGTTTGTTTCACAATAAAAAATATTTTCCATCTTCAACGTGGTAGGCATGTTGTGTAAATCAAATGATACAAACCCCCCAAAAAATCTAATTTAATTCCAGGTTGTAAGGCAACAAAATAGGAAAAATGCCATGGGGGGTGAATACTTTCGCAAGCCACTGTAGGTGCCGGTACTCATTTTGGGTGCCGGTACTGTTTATATTTAGGTGCAGGAGCGACACAGTACTTTTGATCTAATATTCTAATTTATAAGAGAAACAGGAGCTCACGTAGCAGAAACTTTGAGGTGCCGGTTTTCAGCTCCGTTCAGCACTGCCAATGACACAGACTTTCACATGTTCACTCCTACAGAGGATATTATGTAGCATGAACTCTCTCAACTGAGTCTCTCTACCTCCAAAGGTTATTTTCTCTTTAGAGCCACCAATGATCTCGATTTTTTTGTCATTTGACTCCTTTTACTCATGTATTTTCTGCTTGGTCACAAACAGGCTGTTTAAAAGAACAGACATGCCAAATCCAAAACGGCCAAACCTCGAAGGCAGTCGTCACAGCAGGGAAAGTACACCCTGCCAGTGCCAATCAACCCTGTGCCATCCCACACAAACAAGCAGGACCCCTGCAGTCAAAGTGTTATGTAACTGACACAGTTTTCTCAATTGAACTCTGACTATTAATGCAGAAATAGAAAGATGAGGCTGTAGCGCACTGAGCATTGATGCTGCAGAGAGTGTAGGCGTGGGACCATCGTTCTGTGCTGCTAAGCCTACAAATCTGTTACTGTATGTGGGCTGACAAGTAGGTCAGTAGAATACAGAATGGTATAAAAGTGCAGGAAGAAGCACTGGATATTGAATACCTGCCATTCTGCAGCTATTTTACCATATATGGTGCAGTAGAAGTGAGATTCAGTTCATGCATATGAAATCAAAACATGAATTTCTACTTGTATCCTCCTGGCGCAGGTAGTGGTGGATGAGGCCCTTCATGGTTGTCCTGAATCATTTCCCTGGAGTTTCACTTTGCATTCTCTACATACGTAATGCGACAGTTCATATGGAGTTAATGCATTCAGTAATCCTTAAAAACCTATCAGTCCTGAGACCCCAGCAAAAATCGGCTTTTAATTTATCTGACTTTAATTTATCTGCGTATCCAGCCCTTATATTTAGTGTTTTAACATGTTATTTTCAGGACAACCGGGGCTACAAGTAGAACACAAATTTGACATAAACAGTTGCATTCATGAGTTTTATTGACAGATGTACAAACCTGATAAAATGAATTGATATAAATGCAGTACAGAAATTGTTTGCTCAGTGTGAAATGAATATCCAACTAGTCAGTGACAACTGTGTGGAGTTTGGAGTTTGTGACAGCAACTTTGTGAGCTTATTGTAATATTATAGACACCATGTCCTGGGATTTCCGATTATCTTCTATGTTGAAGAACCCCTTACCTTCTAACGACTCTTGTGTAGCTTGTGAGCATCATAGAGCAAAACATGTTACATGTGGGTGTTTGTGAGAGTCTCGGCTTTTAATAGATAGATTTTAATAGTTTGTAGCTAAAACCATTCTGATTCTACAGACTTTTTGTAAAAAACAAAAGACCCGGCCCCGGGCCCCTTCGGGATCCGCCCTTATCTCACAAACACCGCTCTAGCTCAGCCCCGGTTAATCAACTCAAAAGTCTGTAGCTCAAACACACAATGTTTAAAAGGGGTTAGCAGCCCTAAATCAAACCGGCATGACAGTGGGGCTCATTGGGTTAACTACCACGTCTTCCTGTTCATCTTCATGGTGTCAAGATCACTACAGTTCAGATCAGCTGTCATATTGTGTTATGGACATAACAAAATCCCCATCTGGAGGGGTGCCTGTGGAACTGAGCCGGCTCATCTCAAGCCCATAATCCGACAGATTTATATGGATTGATAAAACACACCACAGAGGAGATATCTATAGATTGATAGAACACACCACAGGGGAGATATCTATAGATTGATAGAACACACCACAGGGGAGATATCTATAGATTGATAGAACACAACACAGGGGAGATATCTATAGATTGATAGAACACACCAAGGGGAAGATATCTATAGATTGATAGAACTCACCAAGGGGAAGATATCGACAGATTGATAGAACACACCACAGAGGAGATATCTATGGATGAATCCACACCTGTGATGAGGTGTGAAAGAAGGAGTCAGGCGCAGGAGGTAAAATACCGAAGTCCAAAGTTTAAACCGTTTGCATAAATCAAATGCCCCAAGCGTCAAACGAAACTATACAAGGGAAAACATCCACCTTGGCAATAACACAGTAAAATGTAGCTCAACCGAGCTACACGCTCTCACAACAAACAATCACTCACAAAGACAAGGGGAACAGAGGGAACACTTATACACATACTAATTAGGGGAATGCGCACCAGGTGTGTGTGATTGACAAGACATGACAAGTGGAGTGATGAGAATGGGATCGGCAGTAGCTAGTACTCCGGTGACGAGTACCTGCCCGAACCAGGATGCAACCTCGGCGGAAGTCGGGACAGTACCCCCCAAGAGGAGGCGGAGCAGGGCGAGTCGGATGGCGACGGTGGAAGTCCCTCAACAGGGAGGGATCGAGGATGTCCCACCTTGGGACCCAGCACCGTTCTTCCGGACCGTACCCCTCCCACTCCACGAGGTACTGAAGGCCCCCCACCCGACGCCTCGAATCCAGGATGGAACGGACCGAGTACGTCGGGGCCCCCTCAATGTCCAGAGGAGGTGGAGGAACCTCCCGTACCTCAGACTCCTGGAGCGGACCAGCTACCATCGGTCTGAGGAGAGACACATGAAACAAGTGGTTAATACAGTAATCAGGGGGGAGTAACAACCTGTATGTCACCTCGTTTATTCTCCTCAGGACTTTAAACGGCCCCACAAACCGTGGGCTCAGCTTCCGGCAGGGCAGGCGGAGGGGCAGATTCCGGGTCGAGAGCCAGACCCGATCCCCCGGTACGAAAACCGGGGCCTCCCTGCGGTGGCGGTCAACGACGCACGGGGTGCTGGAGGTGAACGTGGGCAGCGTCCCAAGTCTCCTCCGCGCGCGGAAACCAGTCATCCACCACGGGAGCCTCGGTCTGGCTCTGGTGCCACGGTGCCAGGACCAGTTGGTAACCCAAAACACATTGGAAGGGTGTTAGGTTAGTGGAGGAGTGGCGGAGAGAGTTCTGAGCATATTCTTCCCATGGCAGGAACACTGACCACTGCCCCAGCCGGTCCTGACAGTAGGCCCGCAAGAACCTACCCACATCTTGATTCACCCTTTCCACCTGCCCATTGCTCTCGGGGTGAAAACCAGAGGTCAGGCTGACCGAGACCCCCAGACGTTCCACAAACGCCTTCCAGACTCTAGACGTGAACTGGGGACCTCGGTCGGACACTATATCCTCTGGTACCCCGTAGTGCCGGAAGATGTGAGTAAACAGAGCCTCCGCAGTTTGTAGGGCCGTGGGGAGACCGGGCAGAGGAAGGAGGCGGCTGGACTTTGAAAAGCGGTCCACAACGACCAGGATAGTGGTGTTACCTTGGGAGGGGGGAAGATCAGTGAGAAAATCAATACTCAGGTGAGACCAAGGTCGTTGTGGAACTGGTAAAGGTTGTAGCTTACCCACTGAGAGGTGCCTAGGTGCCTTACTCTGGGTCGCACACTGAGCATGAGGAAACATACACCATCACGTCCTTAGCTAAGGTAGGCCACCAGTACTTCTCAGTCAGGCAGCGCATTGTACGACCGATACCTGGATGACCAGAGGAGGGTGACGTGTGTGCCCAGTAGATCAGATGATCACGGATAAGCGCAGGCACGTACAGCAGCCCAGCTGGACACTGCGGTGGAGATGGATCTGTGCGTAATGCCTGTGCTATATCTGCGTCCTTCGCCCATACTACCGGCGCCACAATGCATGAGGCCGGGAGTATGTGGGTGTTGTCTCTGGGCCTCTCCTCTGTGTCATACAGCCGAGACAGTGCGTCTGCCTTCACGTTCTTCGTTCCCCGGAATGTATGAGAGTGTGAAATCAAACCGGGTGAAGAAGAGGGCCCACCTGGCCTGGCGAGGATTCAGCCTCTTCACTGCCCGAATGTACTCCAGGTTACGGTGGTCTGTCCAGACGAGGAAAGGGTGTTTCGCCCCTTCGAGCCAATGTCTCCACACCGTCAAAGCTCGGACAACAGCCAGCAGCTCCCGATCACCAACGCCGTAGTTCTGCTCCGCCGAGTTGAGCTTCTTAGAAAAGAAGGCACAGGGGCGGAGCTTGGGTGGCGTGCCCGAGCGTTGGGATAAGACAGCTCCTATCCCTACCTCGGACGCATCCACCTCCACTACGAACGGTAGTGATGGATTGGGGTGAGCCAGTACCGGGGCTGAGGTGAACAGACCCCGCAATCTACTGAAGGCCAAATCAGCCTCAGCAGACCAGCGGAGCCGGGATGGCCCACCCTTCAACAAGGAGGTAATGGGAGCTGCGACCTTGCCAAAGCCCCGAATAAACCTTCGATAGTAGTTGGCAAAGCCAAGGAAGCGCTGCACCTCCTTTACCGTGGTTGGAGTCGGCCAATTACGCACGGCTGCAATGCGGTCTCCCTCCATCTCATTTTACATTTACATTTTAGTCATTTAGCAGACGCTCTTATCCAGAGCGACTTACAGTTAGTGAATACATATTTTTTTATACTGGCCCCCCGTGGGAATCGAACCCACAACCCTGGCGTTGCAAACGCCATGCTCTATCAACTGAGCTACATCCCTGCCGGCCATTCCCTCCCCTACCCTGGACGACGCTGGGCCAATTGTGCGCCGCCCATGAATCTCCCGGTCGCAGCCGGCTGCGACAGAGCCTGGATTCGAACCAGGATCTAGTGGCACAGTTAGCACTGCGATGCAGTGCCTTAGACCACTGCGCCACACCTGTGGTGGTAATGCGATATCCGAGGAAGGAGATTGACTGCTGAAAAAATCACACTTCTCTGCCTTGGCATAAAGATCATTTTCCAGCAGTCGGACCAGTACTTTGCGAACCAGGGACACATGCTCGGCGCGCGTAGTGGAATACACCAGGATGTCATCGATGTAGACCACCACACCGTGACCAAGCATGTCCCGAAACACCTCGTTCACAAAGGACTGGAAAACGGATGGAGCATTCATCAAACCGTAGGGCATCACCAGGTATTCATAATGCCCCGAGGTTGTGCTGAATGCTGTTTTCCACTCGTCACCTACCCGAATACGCACCAGGTTGTAGGCACTCCTGAGGTCTAATTTGGTGAAAAAACGGGCCCCATGCATTGACTCAATCACTGAAGGAATGAGGGGAAGAACATAACTAAATCGTACCGTCACATTATTCAGTGGTCGATAATCAATGCACGGGCTTAAACCGCCATCTTTCTTCTTCACAAAGAAGAAACTTGAGGAGGCAGGTGAAGTGGAGGGACGTATTTACCCCTGGCGCAGGGACTCGGTGACATATATTTCCATAGCCTCCGTTTCAGCCTGTGACAGGGGATACACATGACTCCTGGGAGGTACAGCGTCTACCCGAAGGTTTATTGCGCAATCCTCCTCCTGATGAGGTGGTAATTTAGTCGCTTGTGTCTTGGAAAACGCGAGCGCCAGATCATGGTATTCGGGGGGAATGCGCACGGTGGGGGTACCGTCTGGACTTTCCGCTGTGGTCGCACCAACGGAAACACCTAGACACCTACACAGACACTCACGCGACCACCCCGTAAGAACCCTCTGCGGCCATCAGAAATTGGGGTTGTGAAGGGCTAACCACGGGATACCCAAGACTACAGGGTAAGCAGGAGACTCAATAATCATAAAGGTGATCTGCTCAACATGCGTCTCCTGCGTAATCATGGTGACTGGTACCGTAACTTCCTTAACCAACCCGGACCCTAATGGTCGACTATCAAGTGCTCTGATGGGGAGTGGAATGGTTAGGGGAACCAATGAAATGCATTGACGGTGTGCAAATGCCCATAAAATTCCCAGCTGCGCCTGAATCGACTAGCGCCTTACACTGGGAACCTAACAAGTGATCGGGAAAGGAGATAGATGAAGTACAGTGCGCCGCAAAGGGCTCTGAACACATTTGGGTGTTCGTTACCAAGGGTGATGCGTGAGTACCCTGCCTACCACCTCCAGACCCAAAAGAACGTTGACTGCGACGTAAGGTGGATTGTCCCTTCGTGCCACCAGAGTGGCACTGTCGCTGTCCTCCTGCACTCTCTCGACCGGCGGCTCCCCCCAGCTCCATCTGCTCTGCTCAGACCCCTACCAGGATGTCCTCTGGCTGCTAGCAGATTGACCAGCCGGATGGCCATGTCCACCAGTTGGGAGAACGATAGCATGGCATCCCGGCAGGCTAGCTCCCGTCGGACGTCCTCCCTTTGGTGGCACCGGAAATGGTCGATCAGGGCCCGCTCGTTCCACCCGGACCCCGCTGCCAGTGTCCGGAACTCCAGTGCGTAGTCCTGAGCGGTCCTCGTCCCCCGCCTCAGATGAACCAGTCGTTGATCAAAAGCGGCCCGAAAGAGGCGAGCAAACTCCCCGTAGTTCTCCAACGTGGTACCGCCCTCGTTCCACACCGCGTTGGCCCACTCCAGGGCTCTCCCACAAAGGCAGGAAAAGAGGACGGATACCTTCTCCCACTCCCGGGGCTCTGGCCTGATGCTGGAGAAATACAACTCCAGTTGGAGTAGGAATCCCTTACATCGCGCTGCCGTCCCATCAAACGCCGGTGGCCGGGATATCTGGATCCCTCCAGGGGCTGTGGTGTAGGTGGCTGGATTCGGTTGACCAGCTGGTCTCGATAGATCGGATCCTCTCCTCTCCAGGCGTTCTACCACCTGAAGAACCCGATCCATCGCTTCCCCCAAGCTGGCCAACATCGAGGAATACTCCTGGACCCTTGCCATAACTCCAGGCATCTCATTCCTAATTAGGGGAATGAGAACCAGGTGTGTGTGATTGACAAGACATGACAAGTGGAATGATGAGAATGGGATCGACGAACGCCGAAGCCTGCCCGAACCAGGAGGAGGGGCAGCCTCGGCGGAAGTCGTGACAACACCTCCATCCCCCAGCTACTGTCTCTTCTTGTCACGTACGTTGAAGGACGGGTCAGACCAAGGCGCAGCGTGAAATGCATACATGTTTATTATAAAGATAAACACACGAACAAAAACAACAAAACAACGTAACGTGAAGTCCTCAGGCTAAACACAATACAAGCCTACACACGGAACAAGATCCCACAACAACTGATTGCAAACAGGCTGCCTAAGTATGATCCCCAATCAGAGACAACGAGCGACAGCTGTCTCTGATTGGGAATCACACCCGGCCAAACATAGAAATACAACACCTAGAACGTAAACATAGAAATAACAACATAGAACTCCACACCCTGACTCAACATACTAGAGTCCCATAAGTCAGGGTGTGACAGTACCCCCCCCCAAAGGTGCGGACTCCGACCGCACAAACCCGACATAACAGGGTAGGGGCCGGGTGGGCATTCCGCCTCGGAGGCAGATCCGGCTCCGGGCATGACGACCACATTCTCTCAGCCTCCCCGTTGCGCCCCTGGTCTGGTCTGGACCTCGGCACGCTGCTTCCCCTCTCCTTCCTCCCACAATGTACCAAAGCCCTGTCTGGACCCTGGTGTGGGAGACCCCGAACCTGGAGAGGGGCTGACGTCTGGGTCTGGACTGGAGCCGCTGACCGGAGCTGGACTTAGCATCGGTGGAGCGGACTTATCTGGCTCCGGACTGGAGCCGCTGACCGGAGCTGACTAGGCACCGGTGGAGCGGACTGCTCTAGCTCTGGAGTGGAGCAGCTAACCGGAGCTGGACTGAACCCCAGTGGAGCGGACTGCTCTGGCTCCGGAGTGGAGCAACCGACCGGAGCTGGATCAGGCACCGGTGGAGCGGACTGCTCTAGCTCCGGAGTGGAGCCGCTGATCCGGCACCGGTGGAACGGGCACGGGCCGGGCCGGACTGGGGACACACACCACTGGCTTGGTGCGGGGAGCAGGTACGGGTCGTACCGGGCTGGCGATACGCACCACTGGCTTGGTGCGAGGGACAGGAACGGGCCGGGCCGGACTGGGAACACGCACCACTGGTCTGGTGCGAGGAGCAGGAACGGGCCGGGCCGGACTGGGGACACACACCACTGGCTTGGTGCGGGGAGCAGGCACGGGCCGGGCCGGACTGGGGACACACACCACTGGCTTGGTGCGGGGAGCAGGTACGGGTCGTACCGGGCTGGCGACACGCACCACTGGCTTGGTGCGGGGAGCAGGCACGGGCTGTACCGGACTGGGAACACGCACCACTGGTCTGGTGCAAGGAGCAGGAACGGGCCGGGCCGGACTGGGAACACGCACCACTGGTTTGATGCGAGGAGCAGGAACGGGCCAGGCCGGACTGGGGACACACACCACTGGCTTGGTGCGAGGAGCAGGAACGGGCCGGGCCGGACTGGGAACACGCACCACTGGTCTGGTGCGAGGAGCAGGAACGGGCCGGGCCGGACTGGGGACACACACCACTGGCTTGGTGCGAGGAGCAGGTATGGGCCGTACAGGACTGGTAAGGTGCACTGGTGACACAGTGCGTAGAACCGGAGCAGGATATACTGGACCTTGGAGGCGCACTGGAGACCAGGAGCATTGAGCCGGCACAACCCGTCCTGGCTGGCTGCCCACTTTCGCACGACACGTGCGGGGCGCTGGCACAGAACGCACTGGGCTGTGCATGCGCACTGGCGATACAGTGCGTATCTCCGCATACCTGGGTTCCTCTATTAACCCACGCTCCTTATGTTGCCTAACCAGCTCCTCTCTCCGTGCATCTACTTCCTCCTTCTCCCTACGAGCCTCCTGCAGTGCCTCCTCTTGAATGGAGCTCTCCCGCTCTATTCTTGCTATCAGCCCCCGTAATGTGGTGGCCTCCTCTCTTACCCTGCAGATCCGATCCTTCTCTCTCTCTCGGCACTCCTCCTCCAGTGAGGACTCCTCCGGGAGCCCCCACGAGTTAGGGAACAGAAACTCATCGTCGTCGTCATCCTCCGACTCCTCAGTATAAAACTGTTCCCACTCTTCTTCCCATGGTCGTAGGGACTCAATCTGGAAACCCACCGGGTGCAGTGGTCGGGGCTCTTCTCTCTCGCTCCCCGACCACTCCTTTAGCCCCCCCAAAAAATGTTATTGGGGCTGCCTCTCGGGCTTCCTCCTCGGCCGGCGCCTTCTGTGTTGCTGTTGCTCCTCTCCTGCCTGGGCTTCCTTCTTCGCCCAGGGTCCTTTCCCTGCAAATATCTCCTCCCAATACCAAATCTTCCCCACCTGTGTCCAGGGTGTTTGCTCCTGGGCACGCTGCTTGGTCCCTGTTTATGTGGGATCTTCTGTCACGTACGTTGAAGGACGGGTCAGACCAAGGCGCAGCGTGAAATGCATACATGTTTATTTTAAAGATAAACACACGAACAAAAACAACAAAACAACGTAACGTGAAGTCCTCAGGCTAAACACAAAACAAGCCTACACACGGAACAAGATCCCACAACAACTGATTGCAAACAGGCTGCCTAAGTATGATCCCCAATCAGAGACAACGAGCGACAGCTGCCTCTGATTGGGAATCACACCCGGCCAAACATAGAAATACAACACCTAGAATGTCAACATAGCAATAACAACATAGAACTCCACACCCTGACTCAACATACTAGAGTCCCATAAGTCAGGGCATGACACTTCTGCTACAGCTGTTTCATATAGCCAACTTCTATGGTAGTATATTGAGGGGTAATGTCCAAGACTTGAGCGTGCATAACTAAGTCAACACTTTGTAGAACCACCTTTTGCAGCAATTACAGCAATTCATGCCCTCCTTGCCTGGTCCGTGAATTTGGTGGGCGGCCCTCTCTGGGCAGGTTTGTTGTGGTGTCATATTCTTTCCATTTTTTTATAATGGATTTAATGGTGCTCCGTGGGATGTTCAAAGTTTCTGATATCTTTTTATAACCCAACCCTGATCCGTACTTCTCCACAACTTTGTCCCTGACCTGTTTGGAGAGCTCCTTGCTCTTCATGGTGCCGCTTGCTTAGTGGTGTTGCAGACTCTGGGGCCTTTCAGAACAGGTATATATATACTGAGATCATGTGACACTTAGATTGCACACAGAGGACTTTATTTAACTAATTATGTGACTTCTGAAGGTAATTGGTTGCACCAGATCTTATTTAGGGGCTTCATAGCAAAGGGGGTTAATACATATGCACGCACCACTTATCCGTTATTACAAGTTATTTTTTTCATTTCACTTCACCAATTTGGACTATTTTGTGTATGTCCATTACATGAAAACCAAATAAAAATCCATTTAAATTACAGGTTGTAATGCAACAAAATAGGAAAAACGCCAAGGGGGATGAATACTTTTGCAAGGCACTGTATGTGTGTGGAAAACATTTAATCAAAGGTAAGACATTTAACTTATTTAGTATAATCCATTTGTAACTCCACTCACTACTTGTAGCTGTATAGTGAGTTTGTTTGTGTTGTTGGTCTTGACTAGCTTAATGTTCTGGTCGGTAGCTAGCTAGCACTCACTCACTCACATGGCTGCTAGCACCGTCATGAAAAGGGGCATGAGGGAAGCCCTACAATATTACGTTTTTCTAAGTAGTGTGAACGCTCGGGAGCAGGCAATGTTGAAAAGTAATCTTTAGACATGTTGTACTATTCTTAAATGTTGTTTTGTTATTGACTAAAACAAGCAGACAACAAGAAAATTGCATTTGAAAAAAGTTTTTGCTGTGACCCAATGGGGTAACCAAGGTAACCATGGGTTGGTTTCCCCCAAGGCTGGTGGAACCGCGACATTCTATCTAATACCAACTGGGAGTATGGATGCGTCCCAAATGGTACATATTCCCTATATTGTGACCTACCTTTGAACAGAGCCCTATATGTGTCCTGGTCAAAGTGCACTATACAGTGAATAAGGCGCCATTTGAAACGCATGATGTGAGAGTTCCATGAAAAACACCAGATGCCAAATGGATGCAGGGTTCCAAGGCAAACATGTGTCCAGACTCTGGGTTTGTCAGGCTGGAAAGACTACCACTGGAGCATGTCTGTGGACCAGATGGCCCAAACCAGAGTCCACATTGGCCAGGACACACACACACACACGCACACACACACACCACTGAGACGTGGCAGACAGAGAGGCTTATGGTGATTTCCTTCCTCTGTTATAAGAATGATACACTCAGTAGCGCAGGCAAATTGTTTGCTGTAATGTTCAGAAAAAAATTACAATAATCAGACAGTGAAGCTTCAGGACAGTGTTGCTGCTCTGTACAACACTAGACACCACAATCAAAACATGAACATTAGAAGACTACATTTTCAGACATAAGTGCATAAAAAATACAGTCTAGTTTGTCCTTGAGGACACATCTTATATGCTTGAAGCATCATTGCTTGCCTCTGCAATACTCTAGATCAGTGGGGGGTATGGGGTGGGGGGAACAAACAATTAAAAAAAAGACAGATTATTGTATGGGACAATATACAAACGTTTTTGAGAAAGATAATTTGAAAGAAAAAAAATAATTGAATGAATGTATTTCTTGCTTCCCAAAATATGAAACTGTAATGAATTGAAGGTTATTTGTTGATGTAAAAATCGAAATTGACCGATTTTAAGGTTGTGTCATTAGATTTGGACTGGCGTCGCCAGAAATTCTAGGGTCCCCAGAAAAGTTTGAAAACCACTGCTCTAGATGCTGTAATACTACAGGTTACTATTTCAGTCCATCCATCCCATAATCAGAGTTGACATTGACATTATTTCTGAAGTTCAGTACAAGTGCAGTGAGATATCGGTCTGTGTGTGTGTGTGTGTGTGTTCAGTCTGTTCCACTGGGGATGACATCACCGGCCATTAGTGGTATTCCCTATGCATTCCAGGGCCAGACGCTTCACATCACATCACATCACATCACATCACATGGTATTGAATTACGTGGGTGTGTGAGGAAAGGTCTGGATCATGACAAATTATCACAACATCCAACACACAGACACGCAGGGAAACACACAAATCCAAGCTTGCACGCGCATGTGCACACACACACACACCACCAAACCATATGCTTACTTACATTAAGTACATTCTCAGGACATTTTACATGGATCTGACCAATCCTGCACATCATAAATCTCCCTTCCTGCTGTGTCTAACTGATCCATTTTGCATTTGTTACATGATTACATTTAGCTTAGCATAGCAGAGAGTGTTTACGCCTGAACAGCAGAATTTCACAGCAGATCAGACTCCCCACTGGATGCAAGATTGTTAACAGCCAGAGAAGGACCACATTTGTTTTTGTAACAGCCCAGTTCTGACGCCCAACGATCATTGGGGTTTAGAAAATGTCATAGCTATATTTCATTCCCTCACTCAGCTCCCCAATGGGGTTGCCCAATGAGAGCCACAACCAATGAAAACAAAAGGCGTAATACATCTAATGGGGGGCGGGGGGCGGGGGGCGTACTGAGCTAACATATGGAATTGTTTTAAGATGGTCATACCATGGATCATTTAGCTATTTGAAATTTAAGACCCTTTTAGGAATCAAAACAATATGATTTGGCCTTTACTACTATAACCCATAGAAACACACGGCACTTACACAAATGACTGATGATTGGCTGAGAGAAATTGATGATAAAAAGATTGTGGGGGCTGTTTTGTTAGACTTCAGTGCGGCTTTTGACATTATGGATCATAGTCTGCTGATGGAAAAAAAAAAAGTGTTATGGCTTTACACACCCTGCTACAGTGAGGGAAAAAAGTATTTGATCCCCTGCTGATGTTGTACGTTTGCCCACTGACAAAGACATGATCAGTCTATAATTCTAATGGTAGGTTTATTTGAACAGTGAGAGACCAACTGGATACGATTATGGGCCTATAGCATTCACATAATAATGGAGTCAGATTGATAAATGTAGTTTATTATTATTCAACATCATTTTCACACGTCTACATAATGGAAATTCCCATCATCCTTAGTCGATGGGGATTTCCACCAACCTACAGTGAGGGAAAAAAGTATTTGATCCCCTGCTGATTTTGTACGTTTTCCCACTGACAAAGAAATGATCAGTCTATAATTTTAATGGTAGGTTTATTTGAACAGTGAGAGACAGAATAACAACAACAAAAAAATCCAGAAAAACGCATGTCAAAAATGTTTTAATGAGAGAAATAAGAATTTGACCCCTCTGCAAAACATGACTCAGTACTTGGTGGCAAAACCCTTGTTGGCAATCACAGATGTCAGACGTTTCTTGTAGTTGGCCACCAGGTTTGCACACATCTCAGGAGGGCGGCAGGTAGCTTAGTGGGTAAGAGCATGGTGGCAATAACCGAAAGGTTGCAGGTTCTAATCCCCGAGCCGACTAGATGAAAAATCTGTTGATGTGCCCTTAAGCAAGGCACTTAACCCTAATTGCTCTGGATAAGAGCGTCTGCTAAATGACGTAAATGTCCCACTCCTTTGTAGATCTTCTCCAAGTCATTATTTCAAGGCTGATGTTTGGCAACTCAAACCTTCAGCTCCCTCCACAGATTTTCTATGGGATTAAGGTCTGGAGACTGGCTAGGCCACTCCAGGACCTTAATGTGCTTCTTCTTGAGCCACTCCTTTGTTGCCTTGGCCTTGTGTTTTGGGTCATTGTCATGCTGGAATACCCATCCACAACCCATTTTCAATGCCCTGGCTGAGGGAAGGTTCTCACCCAAGATTTGACGGTACATGGCCCCGTCCATCGTCCCTTTGATGCGGTGAAGTTGTCCTGTCCCCTTAGGAGAAAAACACCCCCAAAGCATAATGTTTCCACCTCCATGTTTGACGGTGGGGATGGTCTTCATGGGGAGCATTCCTCCTCCTCCAAACACGGCGAGATGAGTTGATGCCAAAGAGCTCGATTTTGGTCTCATCTGACCACAACACTTTCACCCAGTTCTCCTCTGAATCATTCAGATGTTCATTGGCAAACTTCAGACGGGCCTGTATATGTGCTTTCTTGAGCAGGGGGACCTTGCGGGCGCTGCAGGATTTCAGTCCTTCACGGCGTAGTGGTTACCAATTGTTTTCTTGGTGACTATGGTCACAGCTGCCTTGAGATCATTGACAAGATCCTCCCGTGTAGTTCTGGGCTGATTCCTCACCGTTCTCATGATCATTGCAACTCCACGAGGTGAGATCTTGCATGGAGCCCCAGGCCGAGGGAGATTGACAGTTATTTTGTGTTTCTTCCATTTGCGAATAATCGCACCAACTGTTGTCACCTTCTCACCAAGCTGCTTGGCGATGGTCTTGTAGCCCATTCCAGCCTTGTGTAGGTCTACAATCTTGTCCCTGACATCCTTGGAGAGCTCTTTGGTCTTGGCCATGGTGGAGAGTTTGGAATCTGATTGATTGATTGCTTCTGTGGACAGGTGTCTTTTATACAGGTAACAAGCTGAGATTAGGAGCACTCCCTTTAAGAGTGTGCTCCTAATCTCAGCTCATTACCTGTATAAAAGACACCTGGGAGCCAGAAATCTTTCTGATTGAGAGGGGGTCAAATACTTATTTCCCTCATTAAAATGCAAATCAATTTATAACATTTTTGACATGCGTTTTTCTGTATTTTTTTGTTGTTATTCTGTCTCTCACTGTTCAAATAAACCTACCATTAAAATTATAGACTGATCATTTCTTTGTCAGTGGGCAAATGTACAAAATCAGCAGGGGATCAAATATTTTTTTCCCTCACTGTATATTGTGGATAAAGAGTTACCTGTCTAACAGAACACAGAGGGTGTTCTTTAATGGACGCCTCTCCAACATAATAAAAAACAGATACAAAAAGACACCTTATTGAACAGCGGGGACTGTGAATAGACCAACACACAGGCACAGACACACATACTCATGATAAGACACCCACTCTACACACCATTACACATGGATGTTGTATTGTAAATATGTGATAGTGGAGTAGTGGCCTGAGGGAACACACTAAATGTATTGGGTAAAGGGTTATGAAATATAATGTCATGTCATATTTTAAATTGTATATAACTGCCTTAATGTTGCTGGACCCCAGGAAGAGTAGCTCCTGCCTTGGCAGCAGCTAATGGGGATCCTTAATAAATACAAATAAATACAAATTGAATTAACACATTCATAAATGGCAAAAAAAGACAGTCAAAAAATAAATCATAAGGAATAAGGTTTTGAAGTGTCTGTCCTATATCTAGGAGATATAAGAAAGATCAGGAAATATATATATTTTTGGACAAATATTTAGCCCCTTATTTTTGTTGGCACAAAACTGTGTGGGCGAAACTGTTTGGACGCTACAGACTTTATCGTGAGAAAAGCGAATTTCGGGATGTCTCATGGTCTGACAAACACCGCTGTAGCTCAGCCACCTTCTACCGCAGATGCGGAAGGCCGACATCGGTGGATGTGGTGGATTGAGACGCAGCCCACGCAAAATATCTGATGGATTTTGATGGGGATTTTAGATTGACACATTTTGGTTGAATGCATTCAGTTGGGCAACTGACCAGGTATCCCCTTTGCCTTTCCCTTGGATGTTTTTGCTTATCTAATAACAAGAGACTAACAACAACCAACAACATGTTTATATGTCCCAGGCTACACAACAACCAACAACATGTTTATATGTCCCAGGCTACACAACAACCAACAACATGTTTATATGTCCCAGGCTACACAACAACCAACAACATGTTTATATGTCCCAGGCTACACAACAACCAACAACATGTTTATATGTCCCAGGCTACACAACAACCAACAACATGTTTATATGTCCCAGGCTACACAACAACCAACAACATGTTTATATGTCCCAGGCTACACAACAACCAACAACATGTTTATATGTCCCAGGCTACACAACAACCAACAACATGTTTATATGTCCCAGGCTACACAACAACCAACAACATGTTTATATGTCCCAGGCTACACAACAACCAACAACATGTTTATATGTCCCAGGCTACACAACAACCAACAACATGTTTATATGTCCCAGGCTACACAACAACCAACAACATGTTTATATGTCCCAGGCTACACAACAACCAACAACATGTTTATATGTCCCAGGCTACACAACAACCAACAACATGTTTATATGTCCCAGGCTACACAACAACCAACAACATGTTTATATGTCCCAGGCTACACAACAACCAACAACATGTTTATATGTCCCAGGCTACACAACAACTAACAACATGTTTATATGTCCCAGGCTACACTAGACTCATGACTCCCAGCAGCCAGCGCAACAACAGGTGCCTAGCATGGGACCAGACTTTCTCCATAGGAATTAGTTCTGTCCTCAGCCATTTCAGCCCTCTCTTTGTCTACAGCTGCACCCATGATCCCTCTCTCTGTCTGCCGCTGCACCCATGATCCCTCTCTCTGTCTGCCGCTGCACCCATGATCCCTCTCTCTGTCTGCCGCTGCACCCATGATCCCTCTCTCTTTCTGCCGCTGCACCCATGATCCCTCTCTCTGTCTGCTGCTGCACCCATGATCCCTCTCTCTGTCTGCCGCTGCACCCATGATCCCTCTCTCTGTCTGCCGCTGCACCCATGATCCCTCTCTCTGTCTGCCGCTGGACCCATGATCCCTCTTTCTGTCTGCCGCTGCACCCATGATGGCCAGATGACAACCCACTGTAAGCCCCGGCATTTATGAGAGAAAGAAAGATTGTGTGTGTGTGTGTGTGTGTGTGTGTCCATGCAGGCATTTTAGTTTAGTCCTCACGTCTGTAGTCCAAGAAAGGTTGCATGTGTATACATAATGACTTACTGTAGAACCCTAAAGTGATTCCAGTGAAACAACAGGGCTGAAACAGAACAAAGAGCGTGGCATCATTTACGTAATGGAGATCTGGCTGATTCCTCCTCCGCATTCATCATGTCCAAATTGAAATAATCTGTGTTCTCCAGAGTTCTAAAATACATGTGAAATTGTAGCTCCATTCTGCTTCCTATCGGCAGTTTGCATACTCCCTGTTAGTTTAGTTCATAATGGGCATATTCATCAATCTGTATTCATAACAGGTCTCGCAGGGAGGGAAGCGTTTTTAAGCTGATACTAAAACATCAATTGAACATTTCTCACAAACACTGCAATAGAAAGTTATACATTTTCCTCATAGGGCCAAAAAGATCTGTCTTTACCTAGACAATTTAGATCAGACAAAACAGATTATCATTCAAGGCAGTTGGTTTTCTGAGTGATACACTTTAATTTGCCTGATTTCACCCTGTTTAACAGAGTATTTAATTCACAACAACAATGCATGCTGTGTCATGTCCATACCTCCAAGACAGTGGTATTCTGCTAGAATGCTAAGCTCTCCCTAATAGCAACATCTGCTGCTTTTCAAAGCCTAACAAACTCCCAGCAGACATTGGGTGTTTCTCAAACTGCATACTACCGTGCTCCGAGCACGCAAATTGGAGCACGGGAGGGTCTGTCCAAATCAAAGTATGCGAAACGGAGGGCACTTCTCGAATGTGTACTCCATTTGTACATATTTTGAAGCGTGCATCGATGCAAGCTTCAACGGAAAGTATGCACAGAAATATGACGCAACCACATAAAAAAATGATGCTAAATGTATTTAAACCAATGGCAGAATTATTTGAGCTGAAGCAAGAGAAAATAAACTCCGACTTTGGAATGAAATGTTGCCTATTCACATCTCATATGTTTCCTGACAACAATATTTTATCTTGCTACTTTAATAAATACATGCTGTGTTAATTTGGCCATGTTTACCTGCCTACAATGTCCACTGTAGTGTGCGTAGATCGCAAGCCCATAGTAAGTCAATAGGGATAACTGGCTAGCTAGCTAGCCAGATAGCCACAAAAAAAAATTACATATACCTTGCATAACATTAGTTTTAGGTCATTTTTGCCTGTTTAACTAGCCGGCTAGCTAGATTATTACGATTCACACATAGCCATTGTCCTGGCTGGAAGAAGGTTCAGTGAATGGGGAGGTGCAGCGTGAGGTAATACTGTAGGGGGAGTGCGAGTGCTTCTAAAAATGTAACGTTTTATGTGTTCTCCACACTCTCGTCCTCACAAGAAAGTACGTAAGACAAGGTCCTTGGAAAATGCACTCGGAGCATGAGAGTGTGGAGCACGGTAGTACGCATATTGAGAAACACCCATTATGTAGTAGTAATATCATTAGTCAGTTGACAAAACAACACCTACAACTTGCCTCCACTCCACCGTAGCACCATAAATATTGATCTGAACTAACCTGTTGTCAGTCAGGTGCAGAGAAGCTTTGACCATCAGAGGCGCTTCGGACAGCTGACAACACACGGAAGAGAAGCGCTTATTCAGGTGTGCCTCACCAACTCATTTCTCTTCATTATCTCAAGCTAATGGACAAACAGCCTCTAATAATCGAATACTCTAACACTGCACTTGAATCCAGTGTGTCCTTGCTAACGACCCTGTTACTCCGCTAATGCCTCAGTCAATACAGTCATCTGAAAACACTGTGGTCGTCTCGAAACCAGAGTGGTCCGGCAGTCTGGAACAGTCCTGTTTGCCCTCTGTTCGATGTCTGGTTCTAAGAGGACGTCTGCCTTCTGCTTGCGTAACAATGCTCCATCCCAAATATTCTCCTGCTACAGTACACTCCGCAGCAAGTCTTCTCTAATCTCCCTGCAAATGGACCCGCTGGCCCCGGTCCAGCATCTAGGCATCTCCTCTCTATCGTACAGCCCAGCAGCCTACAGCAAAGGAATGTAAAGTTTTACCTGCTGGGAAAGGCGCTCTTAGACTCCTCCATTTTCACCTGTGACTGAAAGTCCTGTCTGCTATAGAGGCACCTACTCAGGAACTAGCACATCTCTCCTCTCTGCTCTCTGCTCTGAGTCCTGAGTAACTGACAGAGCCGGCGTAGCGGTGAGAACAGGGCTGATTCTCATTGTCACTGGGTGTTTGTAGTTTTCTGTCCGAGGGTCACACACACATCATCATGGCCCACACTTTGAATTCGGGCCAAACGGCGCGACTATGAGGTGTCAGTGCGAGCAGTCATAATTCAGAGGCAGTGATATGGCGCCAACAAGGATGTACTGTACTCACCATGTCATATTCAGCCCTGAAGGGAGAATGTACATGCCACACTGTGTCTCAGAGGGGGGATGTTGAAGAGTGGATCACGGAATCAGGGAATCACGGAATCCTAGAATCCCAGATTCCTAGAATCCCAGAATCACGATACAGAATAGATTTTGTCACACGAATAAGGAGGAGGATGTTATGGACCACATAATAATAATCACAGGTGTCATTGTGAGCAATAACAGAACAGACATATTGTGGTGAAAATTATTAGACATTGGGTTGGAGAGTTAAAGGCTAAATATGTTTCCCTCACTGGAGAGAGAACAAAACTCATCTCCATAAAAATCAACTGGTTTGTGGGTTGACTAACATTGAACGGTGATATTTGACAGACGTAGAGATGATGTGGTAATTACTGTGGTCCTCTTCCTCTTTACTGCGTTGGAGGAGAAGTGAGTCAGGACAAGAGCAGTGATTAGAGTCAAAGCTCTGTCAAGGGGGAGGACTCAAAACAGACACACATGAGCATACACACACATACAGTGCATTCGGAAAGTATTCACACCCCTTGACTTTTTACACATTTTGTTACGTTACAGCCTTATTCTAAAATTGATTAAATAATTGTTTTACTCATAAATCTACACACATAACCCCATAACGACAAAACAAAAACAGGTTTTTAGAATGTTGTGCAAATTTATTAAAAATAAAAAACAGAAATACCTTATTTACATAAGTATTCAGACTCTTTGCTATGAGACTCGAAATTGAGCTCAGGTGCATCCTGTTTTCATTGATCATCTTTGAGATGTTTCTACAACCTGTGGTCCTCTGTAGCTCAATTGGTAGAGCATGGCGCTTGTAACGCCAGGGTAGTGGGTTTGATCCCCGGGACCACCCATACGTAAAAATGTATGCACACATGACTGTAAGTCGCTTTGGATAAAAGCGTCTGCTAAATGGCATATTATTATAATTTTATTATAAATTCAATTGATTGGACATTATTTGGAAAGGCACACACCTGTCTATATAAGGTCCCACAGTTGACAGTGCATGTCAGAGCAAACACCATGCCATGAGGTCGAAGGAGCTCCGAGACAGGATTGTGTCGAGGCACAGATCTGGGGAAGGGTACCATAACATTTCTGCAGCATTGAAGGACCCCAAGAACACAGTGGCCTCCATCATTCTTAAATGGAAGAAATTTGGAACCACCAAGACTCTTCCTAGAGCTGGCCGCCCGGCCAAACTGAGCAATCAGGGGAGAAGGGCCTTGGTCAGGGAGGTGACCAAGAACCCGATGGTCACTCTGACAGAGCTCCAGAGTTCCTCTGTGGAGATGGGAGAACCTTCCAGAAGGACAACCATCTCTGCAGTACTCCACCAATCAGGCCTTTATGGTAGAGTGGCCAGGCGGAAGCCACTCCTCTGTAAAAGGCACATGACAGCCCGCTTGGAGTTTGCCAAAAGGCACCTAAAGACTCTCAAAGAAAAAAGATTGGGCTGAATGCCAAGTGTCATGTCTGGAGGAAACCTGGCACCATCCCTACGGTGAAGCATGGTGGTGGCAGCATCATGCTGTGGGGATGTTTTTCAGCGGCAGGGACTGGGAGACTAGTCAGGATTGAGGGAAAGATGAACAGAGCAAAGTACAGAAAGATCATTGATGAAAATCTGCTCCAGAGTGCTCAAGACCTCAGACTGGGGCGAAGGTTCACCTTCCAACAGGACAACGACCCTAAGCACACAGCCAAGACAACGCAGGCGTGGCTTTGGGACAAGTCTCTGAATGACCTTGAGTGGCCCAGCCAGATCCCAGACTTGAACCCGATCTAACATCTCTGCAGAGACCTGAAAATAGCTGTGCAGCGACGCTCCCCATCCAACCTGACAGAGCTTGAGAGGATCTGCAGAGAAGAATGGGAGAAACTCCCCAAATACAGGTGTGCCAATCTTGTAGCGTCATACCCAAGAAGATTCGAGGCTGTAATCACTGCCAAAGCTGCTTCAACAAAGTACTGAGTAAAGGGTCTGAATACTTATGTAAATGTGATATTTCATTTACTTATTTTTTATACATTTGCAAAGATTTCTAAAAACCTGTTTTTGCTTTGTCATTATGGGGTATTGTGTGTAGATTGATGAGGAAAAAAATATATTTAATCAATTTTAGAATAAGGCTGTAACATAACAAAATGTGGAAAAAGGGGTCTGAATACTTTCCGAATGCACTGTACAGGCCTAGTACCTACACATGTGCACTCGCATTCACACCTCCAATTGCATGGCTAATAAATTGCCTTGATCAAGTCAAGCTGTGTTTACAGGTACAGCGAAGGAAGGAAACTGAGACTTTGGAGGCTACCAGACACTCCATAATCAACACTTGTCAAAACCCACTACTGAGCTGACACCCATGAAGGTGTTTTGTCACTGCCTCAGCTTCGCCCGCTGACACTTGCCGTAAAATAAGCCACATTTCAATCTGGAGCTGCAATTTTGAGCAATTAAAACAACTAACTTAAACACAGACAATGGTCACAATATACTGGAAGTAGTGTCATTACTGTCCATCAAGATAAGGTTAAGAGTAAAAGAATGTATGTGACTTCGGTGATAACTCCTATTATGTCATGATGCATGCCTTGCCTCATAGTGTCGATATCAGTGAGAGTCTTGTCATCTTATCTGGATTGACAGACAGACGCCAATGGATTTCCTCTTAACCTTCAAAAATGAGAAAGAGGGAATGACAGAGACAGAGAGAGAGAGAGAGAGAGAGGGAGAAAGAAAGAAAGAAAGAGAGAGAGAGAGAGAGAGAGAGAGAGAGAGAGAGAGAGAGAGAGAGAGAGAGAGAGAGAGAGAGAGAGAGAGAGAGAGAGAGAGAGAGAGAGAGAGAGAGAGAGAGAGAGAGAGAGAGCTCAAAGACATTGCTCCTGCATTTTTAACAAAAAATATTGATTTAGAGTTAGATAAAGTAGGATTTTTTGGCAGGGACATATACAGGATGCTACCCTCCACAACATAACCTTCATTCCAAACCAAAACTCCAAACCTACAACCTGATTTTGGACGGAATTACCTGGAAAGCTTTCTACTACCAAGGATTACTATTCTCAAACTATACAGCAAATGCTCTGGCAAACAAACAGAAACCTGAAAACACCATCCAACCTGGAACTGAGTGAGTAATGTTTAGTATGAAGCTATTTTTCACTTTCAAAAACCAAGAAGAAAAATACATTACAATGATATATTTTATTTTATAAGGACTGAATGCTTATGCTACCAAGCTTAAACTTGCTACAAAGAGATACAATTTCAATTAGCACTGACGTGTGAAGTGAGAGGTGTCAAAGCCCTTGAGCCCAACAATGGCAGGAGAGTCGTACAGTCTACCCCAACCAAATGGAGAGGCCTTAGAAGCACCCCCCCACTGTTCAGAGGTAATTAAAATACAGTACCCTCTGAATGTAAAAAACGACAAGACACGAAAAGAGTACAAATTGAAACTTCTTTTGGGGAAGCACGAGACACTTTTTGCTGATTTGTATAAAAATGGGAACATAAGCAACCTTATCTTCCACACAGACCATCCCCTGGCATGGCACAGTGCTATACTAGCACACTACCCCTCTGTTAAGAGGGGGGTGTTAGCGACGGGTGGAAACTCAGGATACTGGACAACGAGGACTCTGAGTCGTCTAATATTAATCTCTATAAATCTGGAACCGTTTTGGTTCAAGGCAACACCAAACAGTTCCAGCTGGACTTTCACCTAATCAAAGAAATAGCTCAGCAGGAGAAGCTCTCCCTTGAGAAAGATACCCCCACCCCCGAGCGGGTCAGACCAGACCTCTTCATTAAATAACCCCACAGAGCAACCCCAAGCAGAAAGTCAACTTCCCAGCACAGAGTACTACTCCCTCATTGAAATGAAGGATAAATTCACCCAGCTGGAGGTAAGGCAGGTGGAGCTGGAACAGCAGGTGAACACACTCCAGTCAGCACAGACCCAGACAACAGTCCAGCACAACAACACCCCCTTAACTAGACCTGGAGAGCTGCAGGTAGAGAGAGACATGTCTGCACTCTGGACTGTGGTGAGACAACATCAACAGGAGAAAGAGCAGGAGCAGGAGAAGAACAGAGCACTAGAGGAGAGGATCAGAGTGCTGGAGGAGAAGGTGAGAACGATGACGGGTGACATTGAACAACCCATTAGAGAACAGCCCACCTCAGATCCTGGCCAAAGTCTCGACACCGCAGCAGAACAGTACACCCTAGACCCTGACCATAGCCTCGACATCACACGCAGACAAACAAATGAAGAACCCCAAGCCCTGGGGACCCCAACCCCTCTGAGCAACCCCCCAGTCAGACACCCTGATAGCCCTCATGACGACCCCCCCACACCCACTGAGGACATACACAAGCCACAGATTGTACTCCTTATGGACTCAAACGGGAAATACATACAAGAACATAAACTTTTTCCAAAACACACAGTGTCTAAACTCTGGTGTCCAAACACCCAGCGCGCCCTAGACCTTCTGTCTAAGGACCGACTAGGATCACCCAGCCACATAATAATACACACAGGTACAAACGACCGAGAACACAGCAGAAAGGGGTGGCCACATCACTCAAGGGAGTGATAGAAAAAGCTTCTTCTACTTTCCCCAACGCACAAGTGGTTATCTCAACCCTGTTACCACGAAAAGACTTCCACCCTGCTACCATACAGCGGGTAAACGCAAGTATTTCCCGTGACTGTGCATCAAAACCAAATGTCTTCCTGGCCCACCACTCCACCCTGGACGTGAACAGCCTTTATGACCAGGTCCACCTATACAAGGCAGCAGTGCCCACCTTCGCCCGGACCCTAAAGGATATCGCCCTCAACCGCAGACCCAACACCTCACACAGGAGCAACAGATCAACAGACACCCCGCCCAGACCAGCGAGACACTCTCCCAGACCTGCGGGACCCCCCAGGACCTACACATAGAGGACCCCCGCAGAGAGGACCTACATCCAGACCACAGCACCATCAACCACATCTACACCCCCCACCCCCCACCAATTCTCCCCCCAAGTCAACCATGCCCACACCCCATTTAGGCCCCCTCAGATCAGACCTATGCCCCTCCTACCCACGCCAAGCCCCCCCACTCCCACAAAGAGGGCCTCAACATGAAAGTCACACATACGCCCAGGCCGTGAGCAGGCAAACAGGCCCAACACCCACTCTTACACTAGCCCAAGCCAATGGCATGTACCAGATGCTCAGCAGGCTCTGCTCATAATTACTGGCCTGAGGCCAAACCACACAACCAACAACATTAGACACTTTATGGAACACAAAGCCTTCACTATTTCATCCTGGAATATCCAAGGCCTGAGGTCATCTGCCTTTGGCCTAAAGAGCAGGAATCTGGACTTCACCAAAGAAATCGGAAATACAGACATTGTCATCCTACAAGAAACATGGTATAGAGGAGACGGACCCACTGGTTGCCCTCTAGGTTACAGAGAGCTGGTAGTCCCATCCACCAAACTACCAGGTGTGAAACAGGGAAGGGACTCAGGGGTATGCTAATTTGGTATAGAGCAGACCTAACTCACTCTATTAAATTAATCAAAACAGGAACATTTTACATTTGGTTAGAAATTCAAAAGGAAATTATCTCAACTGAGAAAAATGTCCTCTTGTGTGCTACCTATATCCCCCCACTAGAATCCCCATACTTTAATGAAGACAGTTTCTCCATCCTGGAGGGGGAAATCAATCATTTCCAGGCCCAGGGACATGTACTAGTCTGTGGCGACCTAAATGCCAGAACTGGACAAGAACCTGACACCCTCAGCACACAGGGGGACAAACACCTACCTGGAGGTGACAGCATTCCCTCCCCCATATGCCCCCCTAGGCACAACTACGACAACATAACCAACAAAAACGGGTCACGACTCCTGCAGCTCTGTCGCACACTGGGTATGTACATAGTCAATGGTAGGCTTCGAGGGGACTCCTATGGTAGGTACACCTATAGCTCATCTCTTGGCAGTAGTACTGTAGACTACTTTATCACTGACCTCAACCCAGAGTCTCTCAGAGCGTTCACAGTCAGCCCACTGACACCCCTATCAGACCACAGCAAAATCACAGTCTACTTGAACAGAGCAATACTCAATCATGAGGCATCAAAGCCAAAGGAACTAAATAATATTAAGAAATGCTATAGATGGAAGGAAAGTAGTGTTGAAACCTACCAAAAACTATTAGGCAACAACAAATTCAATCCCTTTTAGACAACTTCCTGGACAAAACGTTCCACTGTAATAGTGAAGGTGTAAACTTGGCAGTAGAAAACCTAAACAGTATATTTGACCTCTCAGCTTCCCTATCAAATCTAAAAATCTCTAACAGAAAACCAAAGAAAAGTAATAACAGTGATAAATGGTTTGATGAAGAATGCAAAAACCTAAGAAAGAAATTGAGAAACCTATCCAACCAAAAACATAGAGACCCAGAAAACCTGAGCCTACGCCTTCACTATGGTGAATCACTAAAACAATACAGAAATACACTACGGAAAAGAAGGAACAGCATGTCAGAAATCAGCTCAATGTAATTGAAGAATCCATAGACTCTAACCACTTCTGGGAAAATTGGAAAACACTAAACAAACAACAACACGAAGAGCTATCTATCCAAAACGGAGATGTATGGGTAAACCACTTCTCCAACCTTTTTGGCCCTATAACAGAGAACAAACAGCAAAAAAATATACATGATCAAATGCAAATCTTAGAATCAACTATTAAAGACTACCAGAACCCACTGGATTCTCCAATTACATTGAATGAACTACAGGACAAAATACAAACCCTCCAACCCAAAAAGTCCTGTGGTGTTGATGGTATCCTCAATGAAATGATAAAATATACAGACCACAAATTTCAATTAGCTATACTTAAACTCTTTAACATCATCCTTAGCTCTGGCATCTTCCCCAATATTTGGAACCAAGGACTGATCACCCCAATCCACAAAAGTGGAGACAAATTTGACCCCAATAACTACCGTGGGATATGCGTCAACAGCAACCTTGGGAAAATCCTCTGCATTATCATTAACAGCAGACTAGTTCATTTCCTCAGTGAAAACAATGTACTGAGCAAATGTCAAATTGGCTTTTTACCAAATTACCGTACGACAGACCACGTATTCACCCTGCACACCCTAATTGACAAACAAACAAACCAAAACAAAGGCAAAGTCTTCTCATGCTTTGTTGATTTCAAAAAAGCTTTTGACTCAATTTGGCATGAGGGTCTGCTATACAAATTGATGGAAAGTGGGGTTGGGGGAAAAACATACGACATTATAAAATCCATGTACACAAGCAACAAGTGTGCGGTTAAAATTGGCAAAAAACACACACATTTCTTTCCACAGGGCCGTGGGTGAGACAGGGATGCAGTTTAAGCCCCACCCTCTTCAACATATATATCAACGAATTGGCGAGGGCACTAGAACAGTCTGCAGCACCCGGCCTCACCCTACTAGAATCTGAAGTCAAATGTCTTCTGTTTGCTGATGATCTGGTGCTTCTGTCACCAACCAAGGAGGGCCTACAGCAGCACCTATATCTTCTGCACAGATTCTGTCAGACCTGGGCCCTGACAGTAAATCTCAGTAAGACAAAAATAATGGTGTTCCAAAAAAGGTCCAGTTGCCAGGACCACAAATACAAATTCCATCTAGACACCGTTGCCCTAGAGCACACAAAAACTATACATACCTCGGCCTAAACATCAGCGCCACAGGTAACTTCCACAAAGCTGTGAACGATCTGAGAGACAAGGCAAGAAGGGCCTTCTATGCCATCAAAAGGAACATAAAATTTGACATACCAATTAGGATCTGGCTAAAAATACTTGAATCAGTTATAGAACCCATTGCCCTTTATGGTTCTGAGGTCTGGGGTCCGCTCACCAACCAAGAATTCACAAAATGGGACAAACACCAAATTGAGACTCTGCATGCAGAATTCTGCAAAAACATCCTCCGTGTACAACGTAAAACACCAAATAATGCATGCAGAGCAGAATTAGGCCAATACCCGCTAATTATCAAAATCCAGAAAAGAGCCGTTAAATTCTATAACCACTTAAAAGGAAGCGATTCCCAAACCTTCCATAACAAAGCCATCACCTACAGAGAGATGAACTTGGAGAAGAGTCCCCTAAGTAAGCTTGTCCTGGGGCTCTGTTCACAAACACAAACAGACCCCACACAGCCCCAGGACAACAACAACAACAACAACAACACAATTAGACCCAACCAAATCATGAGAAAACAAAAAGAGAATTACTTGACACATTGGAAAGAACAAACAAATAAACAGAGCAAACTAGAATGCTATTTTGCCGTAAACAGAGAGTACACAGTGGCAGAATACCTGACCACTGTGACTGACCCAAACTTAAGGAAAGCTTTGACTATGTACAGACTCAGTGAGCATAGCCTTGCTATTGAGAAAGGCCGCCGTAGGCAGACCTGGCTCTCAAGAGAAAACAGGCTATGTGCACACTGCACACAAAATGAGGTGGAAACTGAGCTGCACTTCCTAACCTCCTGCCAAATGTATGACCATATTAGAGACACATGTTTCCCTCAGATTACAGCGATCCACAAAGAATTCGAAAACAAACCCAATTTTGATAAACTCCCTTATCTACTGGGTGAAAAACCACAGTGTGCCATCACAGCTGCAAGATTTGTGACCTGTTGCCACAAGAAAAGGGCAACCAGTGAAGAACAAACACCATTGTAAATACAACCCATATTTATGTTTATTTATTTTCCCATTTGTACTTTAACTATTTGCACATTGTTACAACACTGTATATATACATAATATGACATTTGAAATGTCTTTATTCTTTTGAAACTTCTGAGTGTAATGTTTACTGTTAATATTTATTGTTTATTTCACTTTTGTTTACTATCTACTTCACTTGCTTTGGCAATGTTAACACACGTTTCCCATGCCAATAAAGCCCTTAAATTGAATTGAATTGAATTGAATTGAGAGAGAGAGAGAGAGAGAGAGAGAGAGAGAGAGAGAGAGAAGGGTGTGGCTCAAGAGGCAGCGCTATTCAAACTGCAGCTTGTGGCCTCTCACAGAGTAGATGGGGCCCTCTGCTGGTCTGTTAGTGAAACTGCTTCCCTCCAAACCTGCCACACCACACTGCAGCACATATCCGCTATTCAGCTGGAGTGTGTGTATTCACTAGGAATCAAACGGAAAGAAAACGGGAGCGACTACCTAAACTTGTCCAATAAGAAACTATTATTTTCATTGCAAAAACCTTTTTGGTTTCAAAATGTTTCGCGACGGAGTGCACTAATGAAAACCCCCCTAAACAGGAGGCTGAGCTATGACAGAATAGAGCTGCTGAGGAGCACTCTACAGACCTTCCAACAACCCCTTCTGGAATCAACTCAATTATCTAATTTCCCCCCTGAAATTCATCTAATGGCGTATTATTGGCCCCGCAGATAGAGGACAACTGTTTTCATTGAAGGAAATGGATCTTAAAATGGATATCCTTATTTAGACCAATTATGTGACATGACATCATCAAAAAATAGCCGACGTGAGCATATAGTAAATGTATTCATTTTTCAAGAATTATTTTATTTGTTTGTTTATTGTTGTTGTTATTGTTGTTGTTGTTTAAACCACCAAACATTGAAATCCAACACTGGAAATGCTGAGTTTTAACCTTAGTTGAAGCAGACCATATATTCTCGAGGGAACAAAAGCAGTATTGTTTAAAAGTACCGTGTGTTGGGAGGAAGGGTCAGCTGATTGCAGAGATGTCCTAACAACAGACAAAGACCTATACCCTTCTGACAAAACAGCCCATCCACATTCACATCATTATCACGTCTTCCAGTGGAGTTGTCAGTAATCATAAAATGATATACCATTGCTCTATAGCGTTTGCCGGCCAAGAGTACTTAGCACTTCTGAACAGAGTACCAGCCTTAATTTGTGTGTGTGGTAATATTTGTGTGTGTGGTAACATTAGAATTAAGGTCTAGTTAAATAATTTGTCAAAATATCTATGACACTGGAACACATAGTTCATTCTATATTAGATTATTATTAGACTATGTATTATTATTAAGCAATAAGGCCAGAGGGGGTGTGGTATATGACCAATATACCACGGCTAAGGGTTGTTCTTACGCTTGACGCAACGCGGAGTGCCTGGATACAGCCCTTTCCATGGTATATTGGCCATATACCAGAAACCACAAAGGTGCCTTATTGCTATTATAAACTGGTTACCAACGTAATTGCAATAGTAAAAATAAATGTTTTGTCATACCCGTGGTATACGGTCTGATATTCCACGGCGTTCGGCCAATCAGCATTCAGGGCTCGAACAACCAAGTTTATAATAATTATTAGAAAACATGGCAATTGTAGCTATCTCAGAAAGTGTTTGGTCTGCGTCCATTGGTTCAGATCATTTACATAGTCTCCATATAATTTTGAGACCACCTTAAATAGCAAAATATCACATTCCAAAACTAGTCCAACTTAAACCTCAATCGATTGCTACTTTAAAATCGCTATATAATATATAATCCAAACGACATTTTTTAAAAGCATTACAAAAGACACTGCAATCCAGTGCCAAGCACATTGTGATTATGAGGTCAGAAGCTAACCTCCCTGAGCTCTAAGCTCTGCCTTCCACACCTGAGAGAGAATCTTGGCAAAGTTGCTTTACAAAACAGTGCCAAAAGGAAACACTCACCAAAAAGAAAGAAGACTCCTGGCTACCAGTCAAGATCTTCTGGGCTCCATGTAAATAGACTGGATTGGACCAACACTCCCACTCCAGGTCTCCTTTCAAAAAAAGTATTCTGATCTCAATGGGTTAAAAAAAAGAATCCAATGTTTAATCACAACTCTTCCTCTTCTTCACAATGTAACAATGTAACAATGGACCTCAGACCATGCAGTTCCTTTTTCTCTTTCCTCTGGCTTGTGGTCCTCTGTAGCTCAGCTGGTAGAGCACGGCGCTTGTAACGCCAATGTAGTGGGTTCAATCCCCGGGACCACCCATACACAAAAAAAAATATTATGCACGCATGACTGTAAGTCGCTTTGGATAAAAGTGTCTGCTAAATGGCATATTATTAATCCATTGATTCTTTCAGTGTCTCTCGGTCTCTCTCTCTCTCTCTCCCTCTCTCACTCACTCTCTCAGTCTCTGCCCCCTCCTGACACACACACACAATCACATAGCATACTACACTACAAGCCGGAGCGGATGTCCAGGGGCCAACCTATAAATAGGTTTATTCAGTGTAGAATGTCTCTTCCTATGAGAGTGAGGAGCCTGGAGGCTGGAGGAGGCAGGCAGACCAAGCACCACTCCCTCCAGCCTGATGTTCCCTGTATCAGCCATCCTCAGCTACCTATCAGTTTCACCTCCTCCAAGCCTCTTCGATGGGAGGAAAGTGAATCAGTATAGTATGCAAGCCTAATATAAAGAACTGGCATCAATACAACAAGGGGAGTGAGAATCAGACATGGCTGCATGGACCTGTGTCATTGCTATTGATTTATGCTATTGGATACAGTGATCCAAAGTTCCCAGCATTATGTGTTGCTTTATCGTATAACTGCTTTAAAACACAAGAAGGAGGAAGCTGGCCATTGAGAGATGCCTATGAAGATATGGGTTGCTGCGGTAACACTTTATTTGGATATTCCATCTATAGATGCTCTACAGCAGGGTTCTTCAATTCCGGTCCTGGAGGGCCGAAACACCTCTGTTTTTCATCCTCTCCTTCTAATCAGGGGCTAATTCAGACCTGGGACACGAGGTGAGTGCAATTAACTACCAGGTAGAAATAAAAAACAGAAGTGTTTCGGCCCTCCAGGACCGGAATTGAAGAACCCTGCTCTACAGACTATCTACAGACTATCAGTAACATTTCAACTAACTATCTACTAACCCTAACCCTAGTTCTAACCCTTACCCTAACCCTAGCCCTAACCCTAACCTTAACCCTAACCATAACCTTAGCAAGCAGTTCCTTATCAACTCATATAGCTTGATAATCATGGTCAATACTGTAGCAATTTCAGTGATGAGAGCGCTGTCTGTTGGTAAGAAAGTAGCATTACAGTTGGCCTAGGCATACTGTAATGCTATAATGCAAAAATATTAAGTAACACAAGGGGAATATAATATACAAGGATTAAGGTATATACAGGGAGTACCAGATCAATGTGCAGAGGTACAAGGTATTTGAGGTAGGTATGTACAGTTGAAGTCGGATGTTTACATACACTTAGGTTGGAGTCATTGAAACTCGTTTTTCAACCACTCCACAAATGTATTGTTAACAAACTATAGTTTTGGCAAGTCGGTTAGGACATCTACTTTGTGCATGACACAAGTAATTTTTCCAACAATTGTTTACAGACAGATTATTTCACTTATAATTCACTGTATCACAACTCCAGTGGGTCAGAAGATTACATACACTAAGTTGACTGTGCCTTTAAACAGCTTGGAAAATTCCAGAAAATGATGTCATGGCTTTAGAAGCTTCTGATAGGCTAATTGACATCATTTGAGTCAATTGGAGGTGTACCTGTGGATGTATTTCAAGGCCTACCTTCAAACTCAGTGCCTCTTTGCTTGACATCATGGGAAAATCAAAATAAATCAGGCAAGACCTCAGAAATAAAATTGTAGACCTCCACAAGTCTGGTTCATCCTTGGGAGCAATTTCCAACCGTCTGAAGGTACCACGTTCATCTGTACAAACAATAGTACGCAAGTATAAACAACATGGGACCACGCAGCTGTCATACCGTTCAGGAAGGAGACGCGTTCTGTCTCCTATAGGTGAATGTACTTTGGTGCGAAAAGCGCAAATCAATCCCAGAACAACAGCAAAGGACCTTGTGAAGATGCTGGAGGAAACAGGTACAAAAGTATCTATATCCACAGTAAAACGAGCCCTATATCGACATAACCTGAAAGGCCGCTCAGCAAGGAAGAAGCCACTGCTCCAAACCGCCATAAAAAAGCCAGACTACTGTTTGCAACTGCACATGGGGACAAAGATCATACTTTTTGGAGAAATGTCCTCTGGTCTGATGAAACAAAAATAAAACTGTTTGCCCATAATGACCATCGTTATGTTTGGAGGAAAAAGGGGGTGGCTTGCAAGCCAAAGAACACCATCCCAACTGTGAAGCACAGGGGTGGCAGCATCATGGTGTGGGGGTGCTTTGCTGCAGGAGGGACTGGTGCACTTCACAAAATAGATGGCATCATGAGGAAGGAAAATTATGTGGATATATTGAAGCAACATTTCAAGACATCAGTCAAGAAGTTAAAGCTTGGTCGCAAATTGGTCTTCCAAATAGACAATGACTCCAAGCATACTTCCAAAGTTGTGGCAAAATGGCTTAAGGACAACAAAGTCAAGGTATTGGAGTGGCCATCACAAAGCCCTGACCTCAATCCTATAGAAAATGTGTGGGCAGAACTGAAAAAGTGTGTGCGAGAAAGGAGGCCTACAAACCTGACTCAGTTACACCAGCTCTGTCAGGAGGAATGGGCCAAAATTCACCCAACTATTTGTGGGAAGCTTGTGGAAGGCTACCCGAAACGTTTGACCCAAGTCAAATAGTTTAAGGGCAATGCTACCAAATACTAATTGAGTGTATGAAAACTTCTGACCCACTGGGAATGTGATGAAAGAAATAAGAGCTGAAATAAATCATTCTCTCTGCTATTATTCTGACATTTCACATTCTTAAAATAAAATGGTGATCCTAACTGACCTAAAACAGGGATTTTTTTCTAGGATGAAATGTCAGGAATGGTGAAAAACAGAGTTAAAATGTATTTGGCTAAGGTGTATGTAAACTTCTGACTTCAACTGTATGTAGTGTATGTGAATGTGTGTGGGTTTTGTGTGAGAGTGTCAGTGTAGTGTAGTGTGTGAATGAGTGAGTGAGTGTGTGTGTGTGTGTGTGTGTATAGTGCGTACAGTGCATTCGGAAAGTATTCAGACCCCTTCACCTTTTCCACATTTTGTTATGTTACAGCCTTATTCTAAAATTGATTAAATTGTTTTTTTTGTTCATCAATCTACACACAATACCCCATAACGACAAACCAAAAACAGGTTTTTAGATATTTTTGTTGTAGACCCACTTCCTCTCTGCTTACCTCATGTAAAAATAAAAGTCCCAAGTTCAAGTTTAAATTTGGATTAGTCCTATGTACAGGATAGACATGGTATACACCAGTGGTGTCATTAGGCCTGGGTTTCCGGGGCCTCAGCTTCCACAAGTTTTTGATCCAGCCCCGAACCTTTTGATGGTCCAGTCATTTCAGTCTGATATGAGTTTCCATAACCACACAACACTTGCGCTATGCAGCATTTTAAACAAATGTTTAACTGAACAATTTTTATGACAAAAATAAACAATACAATCTACTGAACTCGGCAGAGTGACGCGTGCCTGCTGTAATTGGTCGAGATTTCACAATGAAGCGGACCGCTCAGGTCCCCTTGACCTCTCCCCCACCGGTTAGATGACAACGTTATTACTCAGATAAACGCCGTCACTCAGTCAGTCTTGATATTCGGAACTTCTTCCGAAAGAGCACGCACCGAGTCGCAAAAAAAATCGAGCAGGTTGAAGCAGCAGTGAATGAGGTGTTGAGGGCAGAACAGCCAGAAAGTCAAAATGCAGCAGCAGCAGAGTTAGCCACAGGTTTGTGCAGAGTTGGTGGTAGCTAACTAGCTAGTCTCCCTCAGCATAAGGGTTGGCAAATGCTAGCTAATAAGCTAGCGTTAGCGCTCATCATCCTTAAACTATTGGTTTTCAGAGTTATTTAACAGTAAATGTAATGAATGGGTAAGCTGAGGATGTTATGTCATGATATTTAGAAAAGTGTTTATTTCCAGTGAGTGTATTTGATGGGTTTCGTTTCTGTAGCTAGCTTGGCTGGCTAGCCTCTTCGTTAACTACCGGCTGGCTAGCTTGCTCAGACCGAAGAAATGTGAGAACGTTTTCTGACTGAGGCACATATCTTCTGACAGTGACACAGTGCCCCCCTTTGGACTGAAGCAGAACTTTATTACAACATTATATTTAACCTTGTTTAAAATTAGCAATGTTGAGGCGGTAGAACTGACAAAGTGAAATGAATCATAAAGGTCTTATAACCTATTCCATTCTACAGGTAATTTATTTTGGCTCATGTCTCTATATTCATATAGCCTAGGAGCTATGTAGCTTCTTATCTGTCATGTTTGGAGTTGTTGCACTGTTGTGCAGATACTTACATTTGTATTTTCAGTTGAGTTGCCCTGGTCATGTCAGTATATGATAACTGTAAAGAGCAACTGCCCCTAAAAACCAACATCTAATTTAAAACAGCCTATGTGGCATCGATATGAGTCAGAAACATTTATTCTACTGTCAAAATTGACTATAATAATATGCCATTTACATTTTTAGCAGACGCTCTTATCCAGAGCAACTTACAGTTAGTGAATACATATTTGTTTTATACTGGCCCCCCGTGGGAATCGAACCCACAACTCTGGCGTTGCAAACGCCATGCTCTATCAACTGAGCTACATCCCTGCCGGCCATTCCCTCCCCTACCCTGGACGACGCTGGGCCAATTGTGCGCCGCCCATGAGTCTCCCGGTCACGGCCGGCTGCGACAGAGCCTGGATTCGAACCAGGATCTAGTGGCACAGTGATGCAGTGCCTTAGACCACTGCGCCACTCAGGAGCATTTAGCAGACGCTTTTATCCAAAGCAACTTACAGTCATGTGTGCATACATTTTTACGTATGGGTGGTCCCGGGGATCGAACCCACTACCCTGGCGTTACAAGCGCCATGCTCTACCAATTGAGCTACAGAGGACCACAAAGTCAATTATCCTATTTATCCTATTTAGACTTTTTTCCTTCCAAAATTATCCTATTTACACTTTGTAGTCAATTTTGACAGTAGAATAAATGTTTCTGACTCATATCGATGCCACATAGGCTGTTTTAAATTAGATGTTGGTTTTTAGGGGCAGTTGCTCTTTACAGTTATCATAATATACATTATACTGTCCAAAACTGAGTTTTGTAAGACGTGGTCGTGACTGCATCACAACGTAAATTAAGGTTGGGTTTGTTTCAATCCTGCCCACAGCTGGCAGCACACAAGTAATCACCAATTCCGAGTGCAGCTGCATGCGACCCGATCTTAATGCCTGGTAAATTTGGGTTGACTTTGGATATCCCTATGGGGCTAGTTAGGGACCATCGGTAAACTACACAATGTACATGGGACAATATGTTAAAATTCCAATAGATCCAAATTTCAATGACTTAACCTCAAACCAACTATAAGTTGTAGAAATTCATATACAAATGTTGAATGAGAAAACTAAAAGGTGTGCAACATTAAAATATTGTCTCATTTACATACAGCGATAGGCTATCCAAAGTCAGGTCGCACACCAACCGGCTGAAGCTAATTGGCTAAATAATTTGGCTAACTCTCTTCCCACCTGCAAACACACACAAGACACCCACATGAGACACCCACATCCTGAAACCAACTCATGTTTGAATTCAATCATGGCCGCTAGCATTTCTTAATGAACCAATCTAAAACTACGCCAAATCAGGAAGTGCAGTCGCCCTTTAAAACAAACTAATGACATGTTGCACCTCTACCTATCTAACTTTCAGATGAGCCAAGAAGGAGGACAGATGATAACGACAGGCCAGTGGAGCACGCCACTAGAGATCCTGGTTCGAGTCCAGGCTCTGTCGCAGCCGGCCGCGACCAGGAGACCCATGGGCGGCGCACAATTGGTCCAGTGTCGTCCAAGGTAGGGGAGGGTTTGGCCGGCAGGGATGTGGGTTCGTTTCCCACGGGGGGCCAGTATGAAAAAAACAAAACATGTATGCATTCACTAACTGTAAGTCGCTCTGGATAAGAGCGTCTGCTAAATGACGAAAATGTAAAATGTAGAACAGCAGCAGCCAGGGGCAACTGGTAGGGAAGAGGATGATTTAGGTGACCCAGACACAGACCTAAAACAAATTGCCCTTGACCGTTTTGGATTGCAAAACTAAAGAGACACACCAGACAAGACACAGAGACAGCAACAGAAGAATAGATGATGGAGAGACACCAGACAAGACACAGAGACAGCAACAGAATAATAGGATATGATGGAGAGAGACACCAGACAAGACACAGAGACAGCAACAGAAGAATAGGATATGATGGAGAGAGACACCAGACAAGACACAGAGACAGCAACAGAAGAATAGGATATGATGGAGAGACAAACCAGACAAGACACAGAGACAGCAACAGAAGAATAGGATATGATGGAGAGACACCATAACAGAAGAGGATAGACAAAGGAGACAGTAACAAATAAGAACCGGAGACAGCAACAGACAAGACACAGAGAAAGTGACAGAAGAGGGCAGATGGAGAGAAAACAGAGGTGGATTGAGCACACAGTAGACTGTATCACTTCAAGCTGCTCAATAGATTCTAATTAATTGTATTTATTTGCAGGAATTATAAAAAGTGATGCAGATGCAGGAATGCCCACATGCAGCAACGCCCTGAATTGCGGTCCGCAATCACACTATTGGTATTTGAGGTCACAAGGGTGCACACCCCAACCCTGTGTTGTTTGGTTTGAGCCCCACATATGTAATTAGCCAATAAATTGTTGATATGAGTACTCACAGGTATGTTGAAATGGGGTTTACCTGGTATATGGTCTGCTGTAGGCATATGGTTGTGATTGTTTTTATTGAGGTATTGTGCCTTTTTACATTGTGTCTTTTTACATACAGTAATTAGATTTGTCCCCTGACTAGATTGTGGGCCACTGACATTTGTATGCTCAAGGGGCGGACTGGCCATCTGGCATTTCGGGCAATTGCAATTATCTGGCTAATAATGAGGGCCCCAAGGAAAAAAATGGGCCGATGTGTTAGGGGGCTTTCACACCAAATTGGTTTGGAGTGATATTTCCAAACTTTGGCGTGTTTATACTTCTTGATAATCATAGATAAATGTAACGTGAGCATTTTTCTCCAATAACCAAATGACTTGCATGAACACATAGTTTTAGCAAATCGAGCTCTGATTTGAACTATAGCTCAGAACTATGTGTGAAAACGCCTTTAGATTTCTGGCCCCAGTCCGCCCCTGGTATGCTCAAAGGTGTGCGCTACTATGGCTGCGTTTAGACAGGCAGCCCAACAATTATGACCTGTTTTTCACTAATCGATCTTTGACCATTCAGATCAGCTCTGAAAAAGATCTGATGTGAAAAGATCTGATGTGACAGTTCAAAAGACCAATGAGTGGAAAAAATATCAGAATTGGGCTGCCTTTCTAAACACAGCCTATGGGGGAGGTGCCTATATTTTTGTTCAGGCTGGTGTCTGAGTTTGCTCATGGGGAAGCTGGACAGAGCCAGGAAGACACCACCTGTGAGTTATATTGGCAGGAATGCCTGCTTAGGTTTTTCAGTGTTTCGACATTATTTTTGTTCATATTTGTAAATATTTTTGCCAACCTTAATTTTGTGTCACCTTTTAATTATTCAACCTTCACATCAATTTCCCTCCTTTAATTGTGCCTCCTACTGTGTCATGCCCTTTTCACAGAGTTATCGAATTAACTTCTCTCTCGCTCTCTCAAAATGTCTCTCTCATAGCACGTTTGTCCCAACAAACATATTTAGGCTAGGTAACAGTATTTATCTTCATGCTGTTGTAGGCCTAGACATTGAAACTTGAGCTATACCTAATAGCCCCGCCCCTGGAGAAAGTGAGTAATCCTTTCAGCAAACATGCCCGCAGTCTGCAATCATCAAAACAAACACCTTGTAAGGCAGTGGCCAGGACTCAGCACTTCACTGACTGGAGAACTCCACAAACCGATGTAGTACTGGAGACTCCATCAGAAGCTGTTTTATCTTCAAGCCATAAAATACAATGTTTTGCTTTGCATATCGTAGCTCTCTCTTGGTAAGAAGTCCTTACAGCATGAGTCCCACATGCTGCCTGGGGAAACCATCTTGGCTGTGTTTTACAGCAGTAAATGTTACTGTGGATGTGACTGATTGGAGGTTATTGGATTTGAAGAAGATGCAGTAGTTAGGTAATGTAACGGTGCCGCTACCCATCACAGGAGGAGGGCAGTAAAACCTGATTTTAGAGGGAGAGGCTGTCTTGGCTTCACTGGCCTGCTGGTATATTATGTCTGATCTCCTCTTTCCATCAGACCATCCCCTTTCCTTCCCTCTCTCTTGCCTCGTTTACATCTTGCCCTAACGTGAGTTTCGTGATCTAATCTATAAGGTTTGACGCGCCTAAACATTGTATTAAAATGTGTCTTATCCGTCCGCTGTGTCCACATTGTGACCAGATTAGCTGATGCCTCCCTGTATGCAAATTATTTGACAGACGTTCTTTCAAAATAATATGAATGTATTTATTTTAAGACTATTACTGATGCCATAAGTCAATGGTGCTACCTCTCAATGATTTTAGAGGCCGGTATAATGATTTAAATGGTTTGACCATCCAGGTCTGTTTACACGTGATTGATATCCAGACACAATGTGTGCCTGACTACCTCTGGAGTTGGTCAGGAAGTCACAATCAGACCACAATGTGTATTTTAATAATCTACTCCTGTCTAAAAACGTGGGCACAATCAGAATGTGGACAAGATCAGGACAAAGGGCGCATGTTAGAACCAGATATAAACAGGGCTTCTCTCTCTCTTAGGCTCTCTATCTCTTTCTTTCTCTCTCAGCCTCTCTCTAACCCTGTTTCTGCATCTCTCTCCCCATCTCTCTCACAAATCTCTCATGTCTCTCCCTCTTTTCCTTCATCCTCTCTTTCTCCATGTCTCTCTTCTAGTCTACGACATCTAGTCTACGTGTGTATCCAGCAGACTCCTCCTCCCTCAGTCCCAGCCTGGCGTCGTTCTCTGCTGCTCTCTTCGACTGAAGCCTCTCCTGAACTCGTCTGAGCTCCACTCATCAGAGATCACTCTACAACCAGGGAGTCTCGGCCAGGCCACACACACAAAAACCCAGGTAAGATGGGACCACCTTCAACATCTACCGGCTACTGTAACCACTGCTTTCATGATGTATAGAATACAGTTACAGTCCACAGAGAACACATTCAACACTTTTATTCCTGTCTGAGACTGCACATTCTTCTGCTTTTTCACTTTCAAAGCCTGGAGTTTGGGTGTGTGAGCAGTGAGTGTATTCTGAAGCCAACTTTTTCTGCCAAGAGTATAACTTTGAGAACTGTATCTATGTGAGTTTAAAGTTTTGAAGGGTGGATCACGTCTGTTGCTCTAAAAACAGAATTTTCTCAAAAAGACTTGTGTCCAACACATGGTAAAGACGCTATGGTCAGTAGGGAAGCATTGTAAATGTTTTATTTTTTTATTAGCCTGATCATAATTCCATACACTGGGTGTGTGGTGACTGCTATAAATGGTAGTGTATATGTAATCTCAGGAGTGATGACAGCAGGTTTTAGAACATGATGGATGACAGCAGCACACCAGGCCAGTAGATGTAAAAACACAGAACTCGGTAAAGGTTTGGCTGGGTGAGTTAAAGGTTCTATTTCCTGAGCATCTGCAGGAAAGGAGTCTCAGAACTCAGGATATGACATGATGAGTGTAGAGGACTGTAGGTACAATACAGATGTAAGATCTTAATTTGATCACTATTGTTGTTGATAATGTTTCTGCACAGCAGGAAATGCTAACTTGTAATTCCCACTTTGTAATTCCCACTTAAAAATGTCAGACTTGATTTGCCCTAATGAAAAATGTATCAACCCCTACAAAAAATGTCCATTAATTAGAATCCACATAATAATTCACATTTCCTATTGCTGCAGGATTATCCTGCTGTAGCAAACTGGCTCAAATTAATATCCTACATCTGTATGTCGCAAGACCAACTTCCCGTGCAATGCGTTGATCAAAATTATCTCTGTTTCTCAGTATTAAAGTTTCACTCTCAACCCTTTAGACAGGAAAGCTGATGTTGCAATAACTTCTCTTGTTATTGTGGTAACCAGGAGATTACTGTGATAGAGGTGGTGTCGGATTGTACTCTAAATTGGCAAACGCATTAAATAGTACCCGCAAAACACCAGTCTCAACGTCAACAGTGAAGAGGCGACTCCGGGATGATGATCTTCTAGGCAGAGTTGCAAAGAAAAAGCCATATCTCAGACTGGCCATCTTAATCTTTTCTTTTTATTGGCCAGTCTGAGATATGGCTTTTTCCTTGCAACTCTGCCTAGAAGGTCAGCATCCCAGAGTCGCCTCTTCACTGTTGACGTTGAGACTGGTGTTTTGCGGGTACTATTTAGTGACGCTGCCAGTTGAGGACCTCTAAGGCGTCTGTTTCTCAAACTAGACACTCTAATGTATTTGTCCTCTTGCTCAGTTGTGCACCGGGGCCTCCCACTCCTCTTTCTATTCTGGTTAGAGCCAGTTTGCGCTGTTCTGTGAAGGAAGTAGTACACAGCGTTGTACGAGATCTTCAGTTTCTTGGCAATTTCTCGCATGGAATAGCCTTCATTTCTCAGAACAAGTACAGACTGACGAGTTTCAGAAGAATGTTCTTTGTTTCTGGCCATTTTGATCCTGTAATCGAACCCACAATTGCTGATGCTCCAGATACTCAACTAGTCTCAAGAAGGCCAGTTTTATTGCATCTTTAATCAGCAAACAGTTTTCAGCTGTGCTAACATAATGGCAAAAGGGTTTTCTAATGATCAATTAGCCTTTTAAAATGATAAACTTGGATTAGCAAACACAACGTGCCATTGGAACACAGGACTGATGGTTGCTGATAATGGGCCTCTGTATGCCTATGTAGATATTCCATTAAAAAACAGCCGTTTCCAGCTACAATAGCCATTTACAACATTAACAATGTCTACACTGTATTTCTGATCAATTTGATGTTATTTTAATGGGCAAAAAAATAGCTTTTCTTTCGAAAACAAGGTCATTTCTAAGGGACACCAAACTTTTGAACGGTGGTGTACATTCTTCAGCATTTGAATGGTTCTATTGCATTAATCTCTGTTGTCTAATGCTTGCCCGGGTCAGTGACTGTCTGAGGTCATGAAGTGACTACTAACATGGTGATGTAATTACTAAATGAAATGCAGAGAATTTCCTGTTTACCCAAATGATTTACCCAGATTTGAGTGGGTGGCATCATAGGATTCATATTTCAACAAGATGGAGTCGAGCACAATACACTCATCTAACAGCAATTTATTATTTACATTCAGCTGTAGTTCTCTATATAAATCACAGGAGGTTGGTGGCACCTTAATTAGGGAGGACGGGCTCGTAGTAATGGCTGGAGCGGAATAGGTGCAAAGGTATCAAATACATCTAATCCATGGTTACCGTGTGTTTGGTGCCATTCCATTGGCTCCGTTCTGGCCAATATTATGAGCTGTCCTCTCTTAAGCTGATACAATGAGTGTTCTGTATGAGTGGCCTGGAACCTCCCTAGCAGTTGTTAAACATCAGGAGGAACTTTGCATTTGGTGATAAAGAGAATAAACAGAAAGTGCCTGCAGGTACTGTAGTCAAGCCCTGCAGCAGTTTTAACTCAGGAGTACATTCCTAAGATACCATACATTTAGAAAGGGTCTCTACAAAGGATAACCAGGCTCTGTTGTGTGAATACTGTATGTTCTCTCATTTGAAGAGTTCTTGATCACCTGACCAGAAAAGCTCTGGGCCCTAGGTACTGTATAGTCTAAAACGGGTTGCACACAGTTCTTTGTGGTCAAGTCACGAGGTCTGTAGGTCTCCTCCCATCCAATGCGTGTCAGGAACTGTAGATGTAGACTTCATTTCTATGTAAGGATCTATTCCCATTGAGTGTCAAACAGCAGAAAGCACAAACCGGCTGCTCTATTTCTATGTAAGGAAGTAACTGTCCACTGTGACTCCGCAGGATGCCTTTGGGAGGAGGAAATAACTGCGGCTGCTGCCAGAAGACGGTGTACTTCGCTGAGGAAGTGCAGTGTGAAGGGAAATATTTCCACAAGTGCTGCTTTCTGTGCAGTAAGTGATCGGAGTGAGGTCATCCCGTTCTTTCATAAACCACACTGTGACTACCAATGCACCCATTACTCTGAGCTGACACTCAGAGCTCAGGATGGAATGTGAAGTATTTTGGCACCCAGAGAGGAAGCAGAGCATCCAGAGGTTCTCGGTTCTCGTTAGAGTACCCTTATTTGGAGAGAGAAATGGATGTGTCACAGGCCTTGTAACCCTTATATGGGAGAAAAGGTAAACAGCGTGATCTGGCTCAGTCAAGTGTTTATGTGAGCTAACTAGGCTCATCTCTCACCCCCAGCGTCAGAAGGTCAAATGGTAAACTAACACATTCCGTTTTGGTTTAGCCAAAACTTTCCATACACGTTTGCCCATGGAAGTAGTGATTAGAAAGTGAAGGCCAAGACATTCAGGAGATAAAGGTGATCAAAGTTGACCCATTTTACACACCGCACCATACCATGAGTCATCCACGCTTGAGTTTCATATCATTTAAAAGCTTACAAACACAGTGTAAAAAATGATTCAGGTGGTTAGTAAATTATACTTGAAAATATAATTATTTGGTCATAAAAAAATGTAGTTGTCATCTTTACTTGAATATAATTAGTACATTACTTGTTCAACCATCCTGAAAAAAAATTATGAATTCAATAGAAGATAAATGCATAATCTAAACAACTATTTGTGTTTTAAAACAACTACAAGGAAAATTGGGTTTAACTTACTCAATTTTCATAATATTTCCTATCAATTTAAGAATTTTAAGTTCTTCCAACAACTTTCCATGTGGCTCTGTTTTCAGAGGATTGTGGGTAATAGTGTTTATTATTTTTAACTTTACGATACTTTTACACAATGTTGTATGCATGTTTGAAGAACGAAAGGCACATTTACAGTGGGGAAAAAAAGTATTTAGTCAGCCACCAATTGTGCAAGTTCTCCCACTTAAAAAGATGAGAGAGGCCTGTAATTTTCATCATAGGTACACGTCAACTATGACAGACAAAATGAGGGAAAAAAATCCAGAAAATCACATTGTAGGATTTTTTATGAATTTATTTGCAAATTATGGTGGAAAATAAGTATTTGGTCAATAACAAAAGTTTCTCAATACTTTGTTATATACCCTTTGTTGGCAATGACACAGGTCAAACGTTTTCTGTAAGTCTTCACAAGGTTTTCACACACTGTTGCTGGTATTTTGGCCCATTCCTCCATGCAGATCTCCTCTAGAGCAGTGATGTTTTGGGGCTGTCGCTGGGCAACACGGACCTTCAACTCCCTCCAAAGATTTTCTATGGGGTTGAGATCTGGACACTAGCTAGGCCACTCCAGGACCTTGAAATGCTTCTTACGAAGCCACTCCTTCGTTGCCCGGGCGGTGTGTTTGGGATCATTGTCATGCTGAAAGACCCAGCCACGTTTCATCTTCAATGCCCTTGCTGATGGAAGGAGGTTTTCACTCAAAATCTCACGATACATGGCTCCATTCATTCTTTCCTTTACACGGATCAGTCGTCCTGGTCCCTTTGCAGAAAAACAGCCCCAAAGCATGATGTTTCCACCCCCATGCTTCACAGTAGGTATGGTGTTCTTTGGATGCAACTCAGCATTCTTTGTCCTCCAAACATGACGAGTATAGTTTTTACCAAAAAGTTATATTTTGGTTTCATCTGACCATATGACATTCTCCCAATCCTCTTCTGGATCATCCAAATGCACTCTAGCAAACTTCAGACGGGCCTGGACATGTACTGGCTTAAGTAGGGGGACACGTCTGGCACTGCAGGATTTGAGTTCCTGGCGGCGTAGTGTGTTACTGATGGTAGGCTTTGTTACTTTGGTCCCAGCTCTCTGCAGGTCATTCACTAGGTCCCCCCGTGTGGTTCTGGGATTTTTGCTCACCGTTCTTGTGATCATTTTGACCCCACGGGGTGAGATCTTGCGTGGAGCCCCAGATCGAGGGAGATTATCAGTGGTCTTGTATGTCTGCCATTTCCTAATAATTGCTCCCACAGTTGATTTCTTCAAACCAAGCTGCTTACCTATTGCAGATTCAGTCTTCCCAGCCTGGTGCAGGTCTACAATTTGGTTTCTGGTGTCCTTTGACAGCTCTTTGGTCTTGGCCATAGTGGAGTTTGGAGTGTGACTGTTTGAGGTTGTGGACAGGTGTCTTTTATACTGATAACAAGTTCAAACAGGTGCCATTAATACAGGTAACGAGTGGAGGACAGAGGAGCCTCTTAAAGAAGAAGTTACAGGTCTGTGAGAGCCAAAAATCTTGCTTGTTTGTAGGTGACCAAATACTTATTTTCCACCATAATTTGCAAATAAATTCATTAAAAATCCTACAATGTGATTTTCTGGATTTTTTTTTCTCAATTTGTCTGTCATAGTTGACGTGTACCTATGATGAAAATTACAGGCCTCTCTCATCTTTTTAAGTGGGAGAACTTGCACAATTGGTGGCTGACTAAATACTTTTTTTCCCCACTGTATATATTAGTATCAAACCGTTTGTCATGCTATGAGGTGTAATGGATCATGATGAACGGATATCAGAACCGTCGGACAAATTGACGTTCAATGATGAGACCACCCATTCTCACCATTAGTAAGATCATGCGTGCCACTCTTGACAGAGGCAAATGTATCAAGCTACAATGCTTGCAGCTTTACCTCCAGTTAGTGCTAGTGGAACGAGCACTGCGTTCAACAATTCCTGCTACAGTGGATAAAAATGTTAAGCTATGAAATACATAAAGCCATGTTTAACACTAAGACACGATCAATGAAAATGACTCATCAAATATTCATTCAAATATGGCCGTACTGTACCTATAGATGCACGTTAGCACATATGCTAATGCTAAAAATACTTTACAAATCTTTTCATAATGCACTGATTGCACCTAAAGGAAAATAGTTCCTACATGATAGTAATTGCTTTGTTATCCTGTGTCCTTTATGTCATAGTGTGAACCCTGTTCATTGCTGCTCTGAGCTATATTTCTAATTATATACCTTCTACTCTGCTCTTAGTGGCATGTAAGAAAAACCTTGACAGCACAACGGTGGCCTGCCATGTGGACGAGATCTACTGCAAGTCCTGCTACGGCAAGAAGTATGGGCCAAAAGGCTATGGCTTTGGCGGAGGAGCAGGCACCCTGAGCATGGACACAGGGGCACATCTTGGAATCAGACCTGAAGAGTAAGGAAGGAATCTCAGAGAGTTGAATATTGTATACTCTCTATACCAGGGGCTTATTCATTTCGTCGATTCTGTTGGAAAACGTTTCTTAAACAAAAGCAAACGGAATGAGACTGGAAGGTAGCTACCTGAATTTGTCCAATAGAAACTCTTGTTTTAGTACTGTTTGGATTAATGATTACACCCCAGGGCTTTCACTGCTGATGTTCATCCTTCCCTTCTAATCAGACCTGGGAAACCAGGTGAGTGGATCTGGTCAATTACATAAGTCTACCAGGGAAAAAACATCAAAACAGCAGTACTCCAGACATCAAGGCCTGAATATGTACAGTGATCATAACAAACCTGTCTTGTCATCCACAGGCCAGCAGCCCACCGCCCCACCAACAACCCCAATGCCTCCAAGTTGGCCACCAAGTTTGGCAGTTCAGACGTGTGCCCGCGCTGTGCCAAGGCTGTGTACTCTGCCGAGAAGGTGCTCGGAGGTGGAAATGTAAGTCCGAGTTTTGGGCAATCAGGTTGTTTTGAGAGGAAATGCTAAGATTATGAGCAGTCTCAAAACCCTGCTTCTACTAAACGTTGTATACCGTATGTAAAAGTACTAAATAGCTACATGTATCTTTGGCTGCTGTAGAGTTAATGTCAATTGAAATAGATGCAGGGGGATATCCTGTCTGTGTTTCAATACCAATGTGAAGGAGGAATACCAGTTATTGTTGGCATATACCAGTTACTGTTGGCATATACCAGTTACTGTTGGCATATACCAGTTATTGTTGGCATTTGCCAGTTACTGTTGGCATATACCAGTTATTGTTGGCATTTACCAGTTACTGTTGGCATATACCAGTTATTGTTGGCATTTACCAGTTACTGTTGGCATATACCAGTTATTGTTGACCTATCTGTGCAGCCCAGTGCTGAGAACAACGCTTACTTCTCCTTATCGCTCTCCTCCAGTCCTGGCACAAGAGCTGCTTCCGCTGTGCGAAATGTGGCAAGGGGCTGGAGTCAACCACTGTGGCCGACAAAGATGGAGAAATCTACTGTAAAGGTGTGTATACTCTATTCATGTAAAACAAATGGGTAAAATAATTAGCAAAGACACAATTACTTGTAGAGTAAAGTGGAAAATTGCACATACTGTAGTGTCTATTTATAAAGGTGTGGGGGTATACTGTTTTCTGAACTTCTACTGTAACTTGTTTTAGAGTTCTCAAATGTGTAGACAACTCGTGGATTGCCTAGCTAAATAAATTCATCAAAACAATGTAAATAAACTAGAGAAAATGCAATACTGTAGCATCTGTTATAAATGTATATCCCTTTGTATATAAATACCTTCTTTATATAAAGTATACCACCTTTTCATCCACAGCCTGTTATGCCAAATCCTTTGGTCCCAAGGGCTTCGGGTTCGGCCAGGGGGCAGGGGCTCTGGCACATGCTCAGTAGAGCTCAGGCCTCCTCTGACAGATACCTAGACATTTGGACTGCAAATCCCAGGATTCCCCAGTCAACCTCTATTTAATACTGGCATCTCACTACTGCTACAGTCACAGAGGCTCAACAGCAACACACAGTGCACAGCTTACCTAAATGCTTACCTTGCCAGAAGAGTTAGTTGCTGATGTTTTCTATCTAAGCTCTGGCATTGATGAGGTTAATACTCTGTATGAGAAATGTTTTCTAACCGCTATGAGAAAGAAAAAAGGACTTATCAGCGTGTTCATTTTGACCTAATAAACTCCATTCACAAGAGCGTTCCTTTTAGAAATTTGAATGTACACAAAGTGAGTCAGTTATATTTACAGTAAGATGGACACACCCTGGTTTTGTTCAGTTGTTTGGCAGTTGGTGAGTTTACTTAACAGGGCAATTTATCAGCGGCAGAATGAAAGAAAAAAGTCATAATGTACAATTATTGTCCAAGGCTCTAAAGTCTGGAGAAAACTGGCATTGATCTTATCCTATGAGATTTACAACACAGTGGATGTACTGTATAAAATACTGTGCACATTTAAACGCCAAATAAAAACCTTTAAGATAAAAAAAAAACTTTGTATTGAATTAAATTGTGGTAATGTGAGGGAATTATGTGTTTGAGACATAGGCTTTAATGACAACAGCACATTTGGAAACAAACAACCCCAAATGAAACAACTGGCCAGTGTATGCCTTGCAAAAACTATTGAATTGTTATTTTGAGAATGTTTACGTGAGATGGTACAATGCTGCTGACCGTCAGTGTGTGCCAACCCTTCTGTTCTTCATCACCCTGATGACAACATGGTCTTATGCCTCTAGCCCTGGCACTGCCCTCTCCCAGGGTTGGCACACCAGGCAGCTGGAATGGGAGTGGGAGTAGGACTGGCAGGGGGCCAATCTGTGCTTTGTATCTCCATACAAAACTATGCCATGCACACACAATCTCATCTCAAGGGCCAGTGGGTGGCGTGTGACCTGTCTACTGGTCTACTGGGATGTGTATTAGTGTTTGTTTACAAACTACTGCTCACACACATGCTGGTATGGAATCAGGAAGCAACCGTGAGGAGAGTCAACCTGGTAGTAGTGTTTTTACAGCACCCAAAACTATTCTGTAATTTTGTATTTGATGGAGAAGAGCTGTCTGTGAATTTAGAATTTTTGTTAGTTACTATAACTATTTTCACCCACTGCAGAATGCCACAAGAGGGCACTAGAGAATTCCATTGTTACAAAAAAAAAAGAAAAATAGTACTTACACATGCCAGCAGTGTCTGGACAAATTGTTGCTGTTTTACAGCTGAACGGTATTAGTCTTGCATCTCACTCTGAACTCTCCCATCCCTACTGACAGTGCAAGATACAATACCTAAAAAAGCCTTGCAAATATTTAGTCATAATCCCCACTGTGTATAAATACATGTGCTGTTCATTTCCATGCAAACAGTCAAACATATCAACAGCACTTCGGTTGATCCTGTTGCCATATATAAATGCGAATGAACTGATCCTCCTGCCATATATAAGTATACATTAACTGATCCTCCTGCCAGATATAAGTGGGAATTAACTGATCCTCCTGCCATATATAAGTATACATTAACTGATCCTCCTGCCATATATAAATTGTAATTAATGTACCTGCAAAAATGCAATACTGTAGCATCTGTTATAAATGTATATCCCTTTGTATATAAATACCTTTTTTATATAAAGTATACCACCTTTTCATCCACAGCCTGTTATGCCAAATCCTTTGGTCCCAAGGGCTTCGGGTTCGGCCAGGGGGCAGGGGCTCTGGCACATGCTCAGTAGAGCTCAGGCCTCCTCTGACAGATACCTAGACATTTGGACTGCAAATCCCAGAATTCCCCAGTCAACCTCTATTTAATACTGGCATCTCACTACTGCTACAGTCACAGAGAAACAACAGCAACACACAGTGCACAGCTTACCTAAATGCTTACCTTGCCAGAAGAGTTAGTTGCTGATGTTTTCTATCTAAGCTCTGGCATTGATGAGGTTAATACTCTGCATGAGAAATGTTTTCTAACCGCTATGAGAAAGAAAAAAAGGACTTATCAGCGTGTTCATTTTGACCTAATAAACTCCATTCACAAGAGCGTTCCTTTTAGAAATTTGAATGTACACAAAGTGAGTCAGTTATATTAACAGTAAGATGGACACACCCTGGTTTTGTTCAGTTGTTTGGCAGTTGGTGAGTTTACTTAACAGGGCAATTTATCAGCGGCAGAATGAAAGAACAAAGTCATAATGTACAATTATTGTCCAAGGCTCTAAAGTCTGGAGAAAACTGGCATTGATCTTATCCTATGAGATTTACAACACAGTGGATGTACTGTATAAAATACTGTGCACATTTAAACGCCAAATAAAAACCTTTAAGATAAAAAAAAAACATTGTATTGAATTAAATTGTGGTAATGTGAGGGAATTATGTGTTTGAGACATAGGCTTTAATGACAACAGCACATTTGGAAACAAACAACCCCAAATGAAACAACTGGCCAGTGTATGCCTTGCAAAAACGATTGAATTGTTATTTTGAGAATGTTTACGTGAGATGGTACACTGCTGCTGACCGTCAGTGTGTGCCAGCCCTTCTGTTCTTCATCACCCTGATGACAACATGGTCTTATGCCTCTAGCCCTGGCACTGCAATCTCCCTTGGGTTGGCACACCAGGCAGCTGGAATGGGAGTGGGGGTAGGACTGGCAGGGGGCCAATCTGTGCTTTGTATCTCCATACAAAACTATGCCATGCACACACAATCTCATCTCAAGGGCCAGTGGGTGGCGTGTGACCTGGCTACTGGTCTACTGGGATGTGTATTAGTGTTTGTTTACAAACTACTGCTCACACACATGCTGGTGTGGAATCAGGAAGCAACCGTGAGGAGAGTCAACCTGGTAGTAGTGTTTTTACAGCACCCAAAACTATTCTGTAATTTTGTATTTGATGGAGAAGAGCTGTCTGTGAATTTAGAATTTTTGTTAGTTACTGTAACTATTTTCACCCACTGCAGAATGCCACAAGAGGGCACTAGAGAATTCCATTGTTACAAAAAAAAAAACGAAAAATAGTACTTACACATGCCAGCAGAGTGTTTGGACAAATTGTTGCTGTTTTACAGTTTTACAGCTGAACGGTATTAGTCTTGCATCTCACTCTGAACTCTCCCATCCCTACTGACAGTGCAAGATACAATACCTAAAAAAGCCTTGCAAATATTTAGTCATAATCCCCACTGTGTATAAATACATGTGCTGTTAGTTTCCATGCAAACAGTCAAACATATCAACAGCACTTCGGTTGATCCTCCTGCCATATATAAATGGGAATTAACTGATCCTGCTGCCATATACAGTGCCTTGCAAAAGTATTCATCCCCCTTGGCGTTTTTCCTATATTGTTGCATTACAACCTGTAATTTAAATGGATTTTTATTTGGATTTCATGTATTGGACATACACAAAATAGTCCAAATTGGTGAAGTGAAATGAAAAACGTAGCTTGTTTCAAAAAGTGGTGTGTGCATATGTATTCACCCCCTTTGCTATGAAGCCCCTAAATAAGATCTGATGCAACCAATTACCTTCAGAAGTCACATAATTAGTTAAATAAAGTCCACCTGTGTGCAATCTAAGTGCCACATGATCTCAGTGTATATATACACCTGTTCTGAAAGGCCCCAGAGTCTGCAACACCACTAAGCAAGGGGCACCACCAAGCAAGCGGCACCAAGAAGACCAAGGAGCTCTCCAAACAGGTCAGGGACAACGTTGTGGAGAAGTACAGATCAGGGTTGGGTTATAAAAAAATATATCAGAAACGTTTAACATCCCATGGAGCATCATTAAATCCATTATTTAAAAAAGGAAAGAATATGGCATCACAACCAACCTGCCAAGAGAGGGCCGCCCACCAAAACTCATGGACCAGGCAAGGAGGGCATTAATCAGAGAGGCAACAAAGAGACCAAAGATAACCCTGAAGGAGCTGCATTGAGCTTTTTGGCCATCAAGGAAAATGCCATGTCTGCCGCAAACCCAACACCTCTCATCACCCCGAGAACACCATCCCCACACTGAAGCATGGTGGTGGCAGCATCAATTGTCATGCATGTACAAGTTTTCTGTTTTTTTGTCTTATTTCTTGTTTGTTATACAATAAAATATCTTCAAAGTGGTAGGCATGTTGTGTAAATCAAATTATACAACCCCCCCAAAAATAAATTTAAATTCCAGGTTGTAAGGTAACAAAATAGGAAAAATGCCAAGGGGGGTGAATACTTTCGCAAGCCACTGTATAAGTGGGAATTTAAATGAACTGTCATGCCATTCAACAGTTGTTCTCAAGTGTTGCATCACAACTGACAATCTTCCCATTGTACCAACAGGCAACCATAAACGTGAGATACTTGCTTCGGTATAACTATTTGTATAGTCCACGTGTCAAACTCATTCCACGGAGGACTGAGTGTCTGTGGGTTTTCGCTCCACCCTTGTACTTGCTTGATGAATTAAGGTCACTTACCTCCCCTCACCTGGTTGTGAAAGGAAAAACCAAAAACCTGCAGACACTCGGCCCTCCGTTGAATAAGTTTGACACCCCTGGTATAACCCATCTGTAGATATTCCAACCCTGTTCCTGGAGAGCTACTGTCCTGTAGGTTTTCACTCCAACCCTGTTCCTGGAGAGCTACTGTCCTGTAGGTTTTCACTCCAACCCTGTTCCTGGAGAGCTACTGTCCTGTAGGTTTTCACTCCAACCCCTGTTCCTGGAGAGCTACTGTCCTGTAGGTTTTCACTCCAACCCTGTTCCTGGAGAGCTACTGTCCTGTAGGTTTTCACTCCAACCCTGTTCCTGGAGAGCTACTGTCCTGTAGGTTTTCACTCCAACCCTGTTCCTGGAGAGCTACTGTCCTGTAGGTTTTCACTCCAACCCTGTTCCTGGAGAGCTACCTTCCTATAGGTTTTCACTCCAACCCTGTTCCTGGAGAGCTACTGTCCTGTAGGTTTTCACTCCAACCCTAATCTAGCACATCTGATTCTAATAATTAGCTGGTTGATGAGCCTTATCAGGTTAGTTACAACTTGTGTTGCATTGAACACTTTCAGGAGGGTAGCTCTCCAGGAAGAGGGTTGGAGAACCCTGCTCTACAGACTATCAGTAACATTTCAACTAACTATCTACTAAACTTAGCCCTAACCTTAACCCTGATCTTAACCCTAAACATAACCCTAACCCTAACATTAACCTTTACCCCTAACCCTTACTCTAAACCTAACACTAACTTTAGCAAGCAGTTGCTTATCAACAGATAGTTTGTTGATAATATGATCATCTGTAGAGCATCTATCCGACCTATCCAGATAAAGTGTTTTGCTTCTTTTCTGCACAAATAAAACTAAAATAGACAACAACAAAAAGAAAGACGCATAATAATCATCTTCAATTTATTTTGGTCCAATGCAGATTTACTTCCACATAAATACAGGCCTGTTATGTGAAGCGATATCTGGTGGAGCTCCATGACAGGTGGTGGTTTTCACTGTCCAGATATATCACAGTCCAATAACCATGGCAGATGTATCATTCTAGAACCACTGTTGGCATAGTAAACCTCTGTGAATATTACATTTTTATTTTTATTTCACCTTTATTTAACCAGGTAAGCCAGTTGAGAACAAGTTCTCATTTACAACTGCGACCTGGCCAAGATAAAGCAAAGCATTGCGATAAAAACAACAACACAGAGTTACATATGGGGTAAAACAAAACATAAAGTCAAAAATACAACAGAAAATATATATACAGTGTGTGCAAATGTAGCAAGTTATGGAGGTAAGGCAATAAATAGGCTATAGTGCAAAATAATTACAATTAATATTAACACTGGAATGATAGATGTGCAAGAGATGATGTGCAAATAGAGATACTGGGGTGCAAATGAGCAAAATAAATAACAATATGGGGATGAGGTAGTTGGGTGGGCTAATTTCAGATGGGCTGTGTACAGGTGCAGTGATCGGTAAGGTGCTCTGACAACTGATGCTTAAAGTTAGTGAGGGAGATAAGAGTCTCCAGCTTCAGAGATTTTTGCAATTCGTTCCAGTCATTGGCAGCAGAGAACTGGAAGGAATGGCGGCCAAAGGAGGTGTTGGCTTTGGGGATGACCAGTGAGATATACAGTGGGGGAAAAAAGTATTTAGTCAGCCACCAATTGTGCAAGTTCTCCCACTTAAAAAGATGAGAGAGGCCTGTAATTTTCATCATAAGTACACGTCAACTATGACAGACAAATTGAGAGAAAAAAAATCCAGAAAATCACATTGTAGGATTTTTAATGAATTTATTTGCAAATTATGGTGGAAAATAAGTATTTGGTCACCTACAAACAAGCAAGATTTCTGGCTCTCACAGACCTGTAAATTCTTCTTTAAGAGGCTCCTCTGTCCTCCACTCGTTACCTGTATTAATGGCACCTGTTTGAACTTGTTATCAGTATAAAACACAAATTATCTGTTTAGTGTGTTAACACACTATTGGTGGTTTGTTGTGACCAAGTGTTGGTGCTAAACTGTGTGTTATTGGATGCTAGCATGCTAGTTAGCTATGGTGTCATAGTTAGCTAGCTGAATAAAGTGGGTTGAGTCTATTCCTTGAAACATTGAACCGCTGTGGTTCACAACAATTCTGATTTCTAAAGGTGGAAGTTGGGAGAGTTTTTGTTCGGGTGGTTCAGTGAAACAATTATAGTTTCTGAGGTGGAAGTTTTGGTGAGGGAGGCCCTGCTCTCTCCTCTCCCAGATGTTTAGTTCATTTCATTCCGATCTCCTCTGCATTATTGTAGCCATTTGCTACAGCCTGTCAACTATGCCTCTGCCTATCCCTGTTCTCTCCTCTCTGCACAGGCTACACAAACGCCTCACACCGCGTGGCTGCTGCCTCTCTAACCTGGTGGTCCCTGCACGCACCCCACACCTGGAGTTCCAGGTCTCAGGCAGCCTCTGGAACTGCCGTTCTGCTGCCAACAAAGCTGACTTCATCCCAGCCTATGCTAACCTCCAGTCCCTCGACTTCCTGGCGCTGACGGAAACATGGATTACCACTGAAAACACTGCTACTCCTACTGCTCTCTCCTCGTCTGACCATGTGTTCTCGCATACCCCGAGAGCATCTGGTCAGAGGGGGTGGTGGCACAGGAATCCTCATCTCTCCCAAGTGGACATTCTCAATTTTTCCCCTAACCCATCTGTCTATCTCCTCATTTGAATTCCATGCTGTCACAGTCACTAGCCCATTTAAGCTTAATATCCTTGTCATCTATCGCCCTCCAGGTTCCCTTGGAGAGTTCATCAATGAGCTTGACGCCTTGATAAGTTCCTTTCCTGAGGATGGCTCACCCCTCACAGTTTTGGGGGATTTCAACCTCCCTACGTCCACATTTGACTCATTTCTCTCTGCCTCCTTCTTTCCACTCCTCTCCTCTTTTGACCTCACCCTCTCACCGCCCCCCTACTCACAAGGCAGGCAATACGCTTGACCTCATCTTTACTAGATGCTGCTCTTCTACTAATCTCACTGCAACTCCCTCCATGTCTCCGACCACTACTTTGTTTCCTTTTCTCTCTCGCTCTCCTCCAACACTACTCACTCTGCCCCTACACAGATGGTAATGCGCCGCCGCAACCTTCGCTCTCTCTCTCCCACTACTCTCTCCTCTTCCATCCTATCATCTCTTCCCTCTGCTCAATCCTTCTCCCTCCAATCTCCTGATTCTGCCTCCTCAACCCTCCTCTCCTCCCTTTCTACATCCTTTGACTCTCTGTGTCCCCTATCCTCCCGGCCGGCTCGGTCCTCCCCTCCAGCTCCGTGGCTTGATGACTCATTGCGAGCTCACAGAACAGAGCTCCGGGCAGCGGAGCGGAAATGGAAGAAAACTAAACTCCCTGCCGACCTGGCATCTTTTCACTCCCTCCTCTCTACATTTTCTTCATCTGTTTCTGCTGCTAAGGCCACTTTCTACCACTCTAAATTCCAAGCATCTGCCTCTAACCCTAGGAAGCTCTTTGCCACATTTTCCTCCCTGCTGAATCCCCCCACTTTGAAAAGAAGGTTGACGACATCCGATCCTCGTTTGTTAAGTCTAATGACACTGCTGGTCCTACTCACACTGCCCTACCCTATGCTCTGACTTCTTTCTCCCCTCTCTCTCCAGATAAAATCCTGCGACTTGTGACTGCAGGCCGCCCAACAACCTGCCCGCTTGACCCCATCCCCTCCTCTCTTCTCCAGACCATCTCCGGTGACCTTCTCCCCTACCTCACCTCGCTGATCAACTCATCCTTGACCGCTGGCCATGTCCCTTCCGTCTTCAAGAGAGCGAGAGTTGCACCCCTTCTCAAAAAACCAACACTCGATCCCACTGATGTCAACAACTACAGACCAGTATCCCTTCTTTCTTTTCTTTCCAAAACTATTGAGCGTGCCGTCTTTAGCCAACTCTCTTGCTATCTCTCTCAGAATGACCTTCTTGATCCAAACCAGTCAGGTTTCAGGACTGGTCATTCAACTGAGACTGCTCTTCTCTGTGTCACGGAGGCTCTCCGCACTGCTAAAGCTAACTCTCTCTCCTCTGCTCTTGTCCTTCTAGACCTGTCTGCTGCCTTTGATACTGTGAACCATCAGATCCTCCTCTCCACCCTCTCCGAGCTGGGCATCTCCGGCGCGGCTCACTCCTGGATTGCGTCCTACCTGACCGGTCGCTCCTACCAAGTGGCGTTGCGAGAAGCTGTCTCCGCACCATGTGCTCTCACCACTGGTGTCCCCCAGGGCTCAGTTCTAGGCCCTCTCCTATTCTCCCTATACACCAAGTCACTTGGCTCTATCATATCCTCACATGGCCTCTCCTATCATTGCTACGCTGACGATACACAACTAATCTTCTCCTTTCCCCCTTCTGATAACCAGGTGGCGAATCGCATCTCTGCATGTCTGGCAGACATATCAGTATGGATGACGGATCACCACCTCAAGCTGAACCCTGGCAAGACGGAGCTGCTCTTCCTCCCGGGGAAGGACTGCCCGTTCCATGATCTCGCCATCACGGTTGACAACTCCGTTGTGTCCTCCTCCCAGAGTGCGAAGAGCCTTGGCGTGACCCTGGACAACACCCTGTCGTTCTCCGCTAACATCAAGGCGGTGACCCGATCCTGCAGGTTCATGCTCTACAACATTCGGAGAGTACGACCCTGCCTTACACAGGAAGCGGCACAGGTCCTAATCCAGGCACTTGTCATCTCCCGTCTGGATTACTGCAACTCGCTGTTGGCTGGCCTCCCTGCCTGTGCCATTAAACCCCTACAACTCATCCAGAATGCCGCAGCCCGTCTGGTGTTCAACCTTCCCAAGTTCTCTCACGTCACCCCCCTCCTCCGCACACTCCACTGGCTTCCAGTTGAAGCTCGCATCCGTTACAAGACCATGGTGCTTGCCTATGGAGCAGTGAGGGGAACGGCACCTCCGTACCTTCGGGCTCTGATCAGTCCCTACACCCAAACGAGGGCATTGCGTTCATCCACCTCTGGCCTGCTGGCTCCCCTTCCTCTGCGGAAGCATAGTTCCCGCTCAGCCCAGTCAAAACTGTTCGCTGCTCTGGCACCCCAATGGTGGAACAAGCTCCCTCACGACGCCAGGACAGCGGAGTCACTCACCACCTTCCGGAGACATTTGAAACCCCACCTCTTTAAAGAATACCTGGTATAGGATAAAGTAATCCTTCAGCCTCCACCACCCCCCCAAAAAAAAAGAAAAAAAAAGTGTAAAGTGGTTATCCCACTGGCTATAGGGTGAATGCACCAATTTGTAAGTCGCTCTGGATAAGAGCGTCTGCTAAATGATGTAAATGTGCCCTTGAGCAAGGCACTTGACCCTAATTGCTCCTGTAAGTCGCTCTGGATAAGAGCGTCTGCTAAATGACTAAAATGTAAAAAATGTAAATAAAAGACACCTGTCCACAATCTCAAACAGTCACACTCCAAACTCCACTATGGCCAAGACCAAAGAGCTGTCAAAGGACACCAGAAACAAAATTGTAGACCTGCACCAGGCTGGGAAGACTGAATTTGCAATAGGTAAGCAGCTTGGTTTGAAGAAATCAACTGTGGGAGCAATTATTAGGAAATGGAAGACATACAAGACCACTGATAATCTCCCTCAATCTGGGGCTCCACGCAAGATCTCACCCTGTGGGGTCAAAATGATCACAAGAACGGTGAGCAAAAATCCCAGAACCACACGGGGGGACCTAGTGAATGACCTGCAGAGAGCTGGGACCAAAGTAACAAAGCCTACCATCAGTAACACACTACGTCGCCAGGGACTCAAATCCTGCAGTGCCAGACGTGTCCCCCTGCTTAAGCCAGTACATGTCCAGGCCCATCTGAAGTTTGCTAGAGTGCATTTGGATGATCCAGAAGAGGATTGGGAGAATGTCATATGGTCAGATGAAACCAAAATATTACTTTTTGGTAAAAACTCAACTCGTCGTGTTTGGAGGACAAATAATGCTGAGTTGCATCCAAAGAACACCATACCTACTGTGAAGCATGGGGGTAGAAACATCATGCTTTGGGGCTGTTTTTCTGCAAAGAGACCAGGACGACTGATCCGTGTAAAGGAAAGAATGAATGGGGCCATGTATCGTGAGATTTTGAGTGAAAACCTCCTTCCATCAGCAAGGGCATTGAAGATGAAACGTGGCTGGGTCTTTCAGCATGACAATGATCCCAAACACACCGCCCGGGCAACGAAGGAGTGGCTTCGTAAGAAGCATTTCAAGGTCCTGGAGTGGCCTAGCCAGTCTCCAGATCTCAACCCCATAGAAAATCTTTGGAGGGACTTGAAAGTCTGTGTTGCCCAGCGACAGCCCCAAAACATCACTGCTCTAGAGGAGATCTGCATGGAGGAATGGGCCAAAATACCAGCAACAGTGTGTGAAAACCTTGTGAAGACTTACAGAAAATGTTTGACCTGTGTCATTGCCAACAAAGGGTATATAACAAAGTATTGAGAAACTTTTGTTATTGACCAAATACTTATTTTCCACCATAATTTGCAAATAAATTCATAAAAAATCCTACAATGTGATTTTCTGGATTTTTCTGCCTCATTTTGTCCGTCATAGTTGACGTGTACCTATGATGAAAATTACAGGCCTCTCTCATCTTTTTAAGTGGGAGAACTTGCACAATTGGTGGCTGACTAAATGCTTTTTTTCCCCACTGTACCTGCTGGAGCGCATACTACGGGTGGGTGTTGCTATGGTGACCAATGAGCTAAGATAAGGCCGGGATTTGAACCACAGCAATGGCCAGTGATTCAAGTGGCAAGATAGATAGAGAGTGGGAGTGTGGTGTTAGAAAATGCACCTGTCCGGCCTCCCGAGTGGCGCAGCGGTCTAAAGCACTGCATCGCTGTGCTAGAGGCGTCACTACAGACCCTGGTTCGATCCCAGGCTGTGTCGCAGCCGGCCGCGACCGGGAGACCCATGAGGGGGTGCAATTGGCCCAGCGTCGTCAGTGTTAGGGGAGGGTTTGGCCGGCCAGGATGTCCTTGTCCCATCGCGCTTTAGAGACTCCTGTGGCGGGCCGGGAGCATGCATGCTGACTTCGGTCCCCAGCTGTACGGTGTTTCCTCCGACACATTGGTGCTGCTGGCTTCCGGGTTAAGCGAGCAGTGTATCAAGAAGCAGTGCGGCTTGTCGGGGTCGTGTTTCGTAGGATGCATGGCTCACGACCTTCGCCTCTCCCGAGTCTGTAGGGGAGCTGCCGCGATGGGACAAGACTAACTCTGGAGGTCCCACTTAGCCCTGCCGGGATATTGAAACAGATGTATAGTCTAGCTAAGAATGGTTTTGGATATTACGAAAAAGGGGGGGGAAAGAACATGCACCTAACCAACCAATCTTTATTGTTATGATTTAAACAGAGGCTATATAAACTTGGATGAACATCTTTTGACTTGAGACGTTGAAGTTTGTCATTAATGGTCTCCTCACTTGATTTTCTTCATGTGGTGAGAGAGAAAAGCGTGCCATTCTATGATCTCGCTCTCTCTCTCTGCTCTGATAGACATGAGCCTGCAACGCTCATCTCTCCAGCGTTGAACTTCTTAATTTATTTCCTTATAGAATCATAGCTGCAGAAAAAGTGCTGGAGGTGCTGCAGCACCCTTGATACATTGAAATACATTTGCCAAAGTTATAGAATTACTGCTTTCTGTTCAGAAATAAATGAAATAGTTCTGAATACTGCACCAGGAGTAGGCTGATCATTTAGCCACAGAGGATCAATAGCTTATAGCCTAGCTGTGGATTGTGTGTATCCCAATCACAAGGCATTCCTACAGTCGGGAACGCGCAGAAATCTGTCAGTGAACAGCATGAAGCCAAAACAGGCCATTGCAGTTTTTCAAATATAATAGCGGGAAAACACAGGTTAGAAAGCAAATGGATCCTGCTGAAAAGAGAAGACTAATCTGTCTTTAGGCTGCCAAGTTATCAACTTTACAAATAAAATAAAACATTAAATGATCATGGATACATGAATGACTGAGCAAATAATCTGCCAGCTGGACAGGGTAGACTTGGACAGTGGGAGAGATGACCAGTTGATTGCAGATGGAGTAATTCTACATGCATAATAGATATCTGAAACAAACTGAGGTAAACTGAACAGGAACCTCCAAAACCCCTTTATAACTTATAAATCACATTTCCAAATATATCCCCATTACACATGCTGTTATATTTGAAGACCTCCTTATCCTTCACAATCACACACTGACATTTTTACGGAATATTCTATGTGTGGCTCATAAATTTGCTGAATATGTCGTTGTCTATTTTGATGTTCCTCTATAAATCAAAGGAATGAGGAAAATAAAAGGGTCATTTGAAAAATGATTATTAAAACAAGAGAGAGATAAGCTTTTGCTACTGGCGCATCGGCCAATGAGTGAGCTGCACATCATTTGGCGAGTCAGTGAAAGTGGAAAGCTTTTTTTAGGACTATAATTTTCTCCCAATATTGTACAATATGTGTGTCTCCACACACCTAGGCCTGGGCTATTGATAGATTCAAGACAATGTCGTTTTTATTCAACTCAGATTCTCAGTTTGTCGGTGTCAAAGTAGCCTGTCATTTCGATCCTTTGTGAGGTATTAAAAAAGATTCTGATAAAGTCTGCAGTCATCTAAAATGATGTAGAATTGCATGAAATGCATTTATAAAAGTCCAACATTTTCCCGGACCCTAGGCTACACATTATTTTCCCTGTGTGTGCAACTTCTGCAAGCGCCTGAACTCTACTGTTCTATGCCAGTACGCAAAAGTGATGATAATCACTTTTTGTTCCGGCACCTCTCAATTTACAAATTAAGTACTGACAGCAACCAAACTGCCTGCAAAACCTCTCTCATTACCAGCCAACAGAGAACATAGCAACCAAACTGCCTGCAGAATCTCTCTCATTACCAACCAACAGAGAACACAAACCAAACTGCCTGCAAAATCTCTCTCATTACCAGCCAACAGAGAACACAGCAACCAAACTGCCTGCAGAATCTCTCTCATTGCCAGCCAACAGAGAACACAGCAACCAAACTGCCAGCAGAACCAACCTATTGGATCACTTAGCAAAACTCCATCATGTAGTCTGAATAGAGTAAAATACAGAGCTACGTTCATTTGGACAACTTCCTCCACGTACTTTTCATTGCTGGCTGTTGTCAGTCACCGTGACTGAGTTAAGATAACAACGTCCAGCCCCCAACATCCCTAACCAAAAGTATGACTGGAAAGTTCAGCATTATAAGCAGTGGATTAGGGAGACCACCCCTATGGCGTGTGTGTGTGTGTTCTATTTAGGGGTCCTAGTGACGAGCAGGAAGGACAATGGGAGGCTGAGTTAAATACTCTGATGCATTCATCTCCGCAGCACTCTGAGCCTCTACGGAACGTCTCCCACCTCAGCACAGGAAGGTAAGACACAACTCCTCTCTCATTCTGATATTGAGGAGACAATACTTAGAACTTTTCTGTATTCTTTGAATTTGAGGTTCAGGTATAATTGCAGAACATTATTAATTGTATTATCATAATTTTCTGTCTATTTCAGTATGTAGAATATCGGCCAGTATTGAGTAATTTACTATTTATTTTAGTTTTGAGATATTTTGAAAACATCTTAGATACTATTTACGTAAGGGCAAAATTAAACTGTAAATCAGAAGCATATCTAAAAAATCCCATTTAATGGATAGGCCTCTAAGAAAAATCTGGAATTAAATTATAGGTTTTCCGTCTTTTCTTTTTACTATTAATTTGTTTGGGAAATTAATTTTGGAATTTCAGGTTTCCAACTGATTTGAGTTTTCCAATTTCTCTTTTGATCTAATGAATTGTATTTTATTTGTGGGATTTGACTGTGGCAATAAAGATTTGACTCAGACAATAAATCCCAACAGAATTAAAGAAGTTGTACAGGTTTTTAATGTTTTATAGTTATTCCCATAACCTCTAACTATTCCACATCGGTTTCATATTACTAATCATTCACACTGGGTTCCTATCTAAACTGGACACTGCGACATTCCTTATGGAATTGGAAATTCTAATAAAGAACCTCTAAATTCCAACCTCCTGGTCCCTTTAAGGAGAAGGCAGCCAGACAGGTCTATTTGTGGAGCGTTATCCAGTAGAAATGAGCAGGAGAAAGCTGGGATCGTTATCTGTCTGGAATAGTTACCATGCCAGGGCCGATGCACGCCTCTCCCCCTGTCTGCCATCACTTTATTATCTGGGGGAGAGCCATTGTCAGCAGAAGGGGGATGGGCCACGGTCTCCAGGCTCCAGACCCCAGGCTCCATAACACAGGCTACAGACCACAGACTCCAGACCCCAGGCCAGAGAGTCAGATGTAGTATTAGGGTCTGGTTAAGTAGACCACTTGGAGCCCTGAGTGACCACTTTTAACCTGCTGATAATGTACTGTAGTAGGTGTTGAATAACAACCATGATAATGTACTGTAGTAGGTGGAGAATAACAACCATGATAATGTACTGTAGTAGGTGGAGAATAACAACCATGATAATGTACTGTAGTAGGTGGAGAATAACAGCCGTGATAATGTACTGTAGTAGATGGAGAATAACAACTGTGATAATGTACTGTAGTAGGTGGAAAATAACAACCATAATAATGTACTGTATTAGGTGGAGAATAACAACCATGATAATGTACTATAGTAGGTGGAGAATAGAATAACAACCATGATAATATACTGTAGTAGGTGGAGAATAACAACCATAATAATGTACTGCAGTAGGTGGAGAATAACAACCTTGATATTGTACTGTAGTAGGTGGAGGATAACAACCATGATAATGTACTGTAGTAGGTGGAGAATAACAACTGTGATAATGTACTGTAGTAGGTGGAGAATAACAACTGTGATATTGTACTGTAGTAGGTGGAGAATAACAACTGTGATAATGTACTGTAGTAGGTGGAGAATAACAACCGTGATAATGTACTGTAGTAGGTGGAGAATAACAACCTTGCTAATGTACTGTAGTAGGTGGAGAATAACATCCGTGATAATGTACTGTAGTAGGTGGAGAATAACATCCGTGATAATGTCCTGTAGTATGTGGAGAATAACAACTGTGATAATGTACTGTAGTAGGTGGAGAATAACAACCATGATAATGTCTGTAGTAGGTGGAGAATAACAACCTTGATAATGTACTGTAGTAGGTGGAGAATAACAACCATAATAATGTACTGTAGTAGGTGGAGAATAACAACCTTGATAATGTACTGTAGTAGGTGGAGAATAACACCATGATAATGTACTGTAGTAGGTGGAGAATAACAACCATAATAATGTACTGTAGTAGGTGGAGAATAACAACCTTGATAATGTACTATAGTAGGTGGAGAATAGAATAACAACCATGATAATATACTGTAGTAGGTGGAGAATAACAACCATAATAATGTACTGTAGTAGGTGGAGAATAACAACCTTGATAATGTACTGTAGTAGGTGGAGAATAACAACCTTGATAATGTACTATAGTAGGTGGAGAATAGAATAACAACCATGATAATATACTGTAGTAGGTGGAGAATAACAACCATAATAATGTACTGTAGTAGGTGGAGAATAACAACCTTGATAATGTCTGTAGTAGGTGGAGAATAACAACCATGATAATGTACTATAGTAGGTGGAGAATAGAATAACAACCATGATAATATACTGTAGTAGGTGGAGAATAACAACCATAATAATGTACTGTAGTAGGTGGAGAATAACAACCTTGATAATGTCTGTAGTAGGTGGAGAATAACAACCTTGATAATGTACTGTAGTAGGTGGAGAATAACAACCTTGATAATGTACTATAGTAGGTGGATAATAGAATAACAACCATGATAATATACTGTAGTAGGTGGAGAAAAACAACCATAATAATGTACTGTAGTAGGTGGAGAATAACAACCATAATAATGTACTGTAGTAGGTGGAGAATAACAACTGTGATAATGTACTGTAGTGGCTAGATTGTAAACAACTAAATTATGTACGAATGGGTCACTGTAGTTCATTTAACCAAAGGAATTAATAACCAGAAATCTGTTAAACTTTTGTTGTTTTTCAGTCATATTACATGGGTATGATAGATAATTTTCATAAAGTTGACAATATACTGTAGAATCATCCAATTGCTTTGTATATCAATCCATTGAAAGCTATGATGATGTATCAAGGGAATTGAAATGGGAGGCCTAATTACAGTAGACTAATGGTGTCTGTCATCAAGCACTTCAGAAACAAGAGGTTTTCTTTTTGTCTTCTAGGGAAATCTACATTGCCGAGATGCCGGATCAAGTGTAAGTATATCATGTTTCTGTTTTCTTTTCCAGCAGACCCCTTTAAGAGAAGGGTCAGACAGCACATGGCAGTTATCTTTAGAAACACTAGCAATGACTGCCTGATAAATTCTGTCTGCCACTTTGGGAAGTATTTCAGATACTTTATCTCTTATGCTAAATGACGTTTACACTAAAATGTGTGTTTTTTCTTTACAGACAAGAGGTAAGATCTCTAATTGCATTACATAAATGCTGATAAACTCTGATTAATTGAGACATTATTATACTGTCAATCACAATTTGACTATAACTAAATTAATCAAATTGATTTAATATTTTTGAAGCAAAAGTTGAAGATCTCTGCCTCCCGTAAGATCATGCTTAAGGTGAGTCTATAGCCACACGATGATTACAGCAATAACCCTGGACTGTTTGACAACTACCTCAGTCATATGAGGCAATACATTTTCAAAACTGAAATGTGTTTTCAGAGCTTAATGGTGGCCAAGGCGAAGGAAGAGATGGAGCAGGAGACTGTGGATAAAGAGGAGGAGAAGGAGAGGTATCTGGCAGAGAGAGCTCCTCCCTTACAGACAGGTGGCTTGTCCTTTGCTGAGCTCCAGGTACACCCTTCCATACATGCATTCAGTAAACCTGTTGACTGTTTATTGTTCTGGGTGCTGGGTACCTCATTGCTAATTCTAATTTCCCCAACAGGAGTTATGTCAGGAGTTACATGCCAAGGTTGATGTGGTGGATGAGGAGCGATATGACATTGAAGCCAAAGTCATGCACAACACCAGAGAGGTAAGGTAGCCTACATGGTGCTGCTTGAAACATTAAGTACAAGACCAAAAGTATGTGGACAACTGCTCGTCGAACATCTCATTCCAAAATCATGGGCATTAATATGGAATTGGTCCGCCCTTTGCTGCTATAACAGCCTCCACTTCTGGGAAGACTTTCCACTAGATTTGGAACATTGCTGCTGAGACTTGCTTCCATTTCGCCACAAGAGCATTAGTGAGGTCGGGCACTGATGTTGGGCGATTAGGCCTGGCTCGCAGTCGGCGTTCCAACTCATCCCAAAGGTGTTCGATGGGGTTGAGGTCAGGGCTCAGGCCAGTCAAGTTCTTCCACATCGATCTTGACAAACCATTTCTGTATGGACCTCATTTTGTGCACGAGGGCATTGTCATGCTGAAACAGGAAAGGGCCTTCCACAAACTGTTGCCACAAAGTTGGACGCACAGAATCACCTTAAATGTAATTGTATGCGGTAGCGTTAAGATTTCCCTTCACTGGAACTAAGGGGCCTAGGCTGAACCATGAAAAACAGCCCCAGAACATTATACCTCCTCCACCAAACTTTACAGTTGGCACTGTGCATTCGGGCAGGTAGCGTTCTCCTGGCATCCGCCAAACCCAGATTAGTCCGTCGGACTGCTAGATGGTGAAGCGTGATTCATCACTCCAGAGAACACATTTCCACTGCTCCAGAGTCCAATGGCGGCGAGCTTGACACCACTCCAGCCGACGCTTGGCATTGCCCATGGTGATCTTAGGTTGATCTTAGCCGCTGCTCGGCCATGGAAACCCATTACATGAAGCTCCCGACAAACAGTTATTGTGCTGATGTTGCTTCCAGAGGCAGTTTGGAACTCGGTAGTGAGAGGCAGTCCCTAACACTTTGCGGCTGAGCCACTGTTGCTCCTAGACGTTTCCACTTCACAATAACAGCACTTACAGTTGACCGGGGCAGCTCTAGCAGGTAAGAAATTTGACAAACTGACTTGTTGGAAAGGTGGCATCCTATGACGGGGCCACGTTGAAAGTCACTGAGCTCTTCAGTAAGGCCATTCTACTGCCAGTGTTTGTCTATGGAGATTGCATGGCTCTGTGCTCTATTTTATACACCTGTCAGCAATGGGTGTGGCTGAAATAGCCGAATCCATTAATTTGAAGGGGTGTCCACATGCTTTTGTATACTGAACAAAAATATAAACGCAACATGCAACAATTTCAAAGATTTTACTGAGTTACAGTTCACATAAGGAAATCAGTCACTTCAAATTAATAAAATAGGCCATAATCTATGGATTTCACATGACTGGGAGTACAGATATGCATCTGTTGGTCACAGATACCTATATATTTTTTTTTTATAAGTAGGGGTGTGGATCAGAAAACCAGTCAGTATCTGGTGTGACCACCATTTGGCTCATGCAGGGCGACACATCTCCTTCACATAGAGTTGATCAGGCTGTTGATTGTGGCCTGTGGAATGTTGTCCCACTCCTCTTCAATGGCTGTGCTAAGTTGCTGGATATTGGCGGGAACTGGAAGACGCTGTCATACACATCGATCCAGAGCATCCCAAACATGCTCAATGGGTGACATGTCTGGTGAGTATCGAGACCATGAAAAACTGGGACAGTTTCAGCTTCCAGGAATTGTGTACAGATCCTTGCGACATGGGGCTGTGCATTATCATGCTGAAACATGAGGTGATTGCGGTGGATGAATGGCACGACAATGGGCCTCAGGATCCCATACCATAACCCCACCGCCATGGGGCACTCTGTTCACAACGCTGACATCAGCAAACTGCTCGCCCACACAACGCCATACTCGTGGTCTGTGGTTGTGAGGCCGGTTGGACGTGCTGCCAAATTCTCTAAAACGACGTTGGAGGCAGCTTATGGTAGAGAAATCAACATTAAATTCTCTGGCAACAGCTCTGGTGGACATTCCTGCAGTCAGCATGTCAATTGCACACTCCCTCAAAACTTGAGACATCTGTGGCATTGTGTTTTGTGACAAAACTGCACATTTTAGAGTGGCCTTTTATTGTCCCCAGCACAAGGTGCACCTGTGTAATGATCATACTTTTTAGTCCGCTTCTTGATATGCCATAGCTGTCAGGTGGATAGATTATCTTGGCAAAGGAGAAATGCTCGCTAACAGGGATGTAAAGACATTTGTGCAAAACACATTTGTGTAAAACAGTGTACCTTCTGAATGTAGTCCATGTACCCACGGAATGGTCGCCTCCAAGGGTTAACCTTAAAGATGGTTTAGTCTGAGATGATTGATTGATTTTATTTGTCAAAAAATAATAATAATAATCGCCGGGATTGCACAATAAAGTCTGATACTTATTTCCATTGTGGTCCCAGATGCCCATAAATATTGAAACTTTAGTTTTATCTCTATGATTGTCCACCTCTTCTGTCCCACAGATCAAGGACCTGAACATCAAGGTTCTGGACCTCAGGGGGAAGTTCAAGCGGCCCAACCTGAGGAGGGTGAGGGTCTCTGCTGACGCCATCCTGCGCTCCCTTCTGGGCTCCAAACACAAGGTCTCAATGGACCTCCGGACAAACCTCAAGTCAGTCAAGAAGGAGGACACAGAGAAGGTATGTTAGCCCTGGTAGATTTAGTGGGTCCTCATCAGACCAAAGGTAGTAAATAATAGTGTAAAGAAAAGGCTGTCCTGCTCCTCTCCTCTCTACCTAACTTTCCCTCACAGTCCCTTCAGTTTCCCTTAAGTCACGCAAGTTTGGCTGGCGACCGAGTTTTCAGTGTTTATTTTAAAGAAGTGATCTTTGTGTGTGCTAATGTGTGGTGGTGAACTATAGAATGAAACTCTGGATTTGGAACATCTGATTGGTTCTTGGTTCTTGGAGTGCGGTCAGACCAAAGTAGAGTTAAGAGCGTTAAGTCACTAGTGGGTGAAGGCATCTACAGCCAACCGCTTAGACGGATCCAGCTAGAAGTTTTTACATGGCCCATTAAATCACCGGATTCTGACCTGTTACAGTTGAGATGTTGAGGTGCCCCTAACAGGAGCCTGTGAGTCTTGCCAAGAGACGCCTGTCACCACCCACAACCCACAAAACGGTCATGCACCTGAGGAAGATGAGCTGCGAGGCCCTACACAACTCTCTCATCTAAGAGACTACCAGCCCTACTCCAGGCCCCGTCTCCAGTTGGGAGCTGCAGAGGAAATATGAGGGCCTGCGTCATGAGCAAGAAGAGCTCAGGATGGCGTACTTTAGGCCCTGCCGGCCTGAGTCACCGCCGCGGGAGCGCCGTTACTGCCGCTACTCTCCTGACCCCGGCTAGAGCAATCGTCACCGCCATGGGAGTGCCATCACTGCCGATACTCCCCAAGTTGGCCCTGCTACTCCTCTGAGAGACACTACTCCCTCCTGGTCTGAGCGTTCACCACCCTCACCGGACCATTGAGACCCCCACTACGTCCCCAGCTATTCAACAGATCGTCGTCACTCCAGGCCCCCCCGGCTGGAGCCTACGTCGTATCTACCAGAGTGTCGGGAGAGCCACTTCCCCCCGAGGTGATCCAGCCACTCTTCCGACTGACGTCCTTCTAGGCCCCCCTGACCAGAGGCAGCATCCATTCCACTTCTGCTCCCCAGAGCGGCCTAGCTCCCCAGCAGATGAAGACAACTCCAGAGTGCACAGTCCACCACACCAAGGTCTGCACCCCCCTCAGCCAGAACCTTGACTAGCCATAGTTAAGGAGACTCCCACTCCAGTCGTGGAGCCACAGCCAGCCGCAGCCATGGGGCCTGTTCTGGTTGCCGTTGTGGACTCGCCCTCTCCTCCCTGTGAGGAGATCATGCTAGTCGAGACAGATGCTCGGGTGCCCGAGGTTTGACTGTCTGCTGCCCTGAAACCTTCAGCCAGAATAACTTCACCTGATCTCCCTCAGGAGCCCCTCCTTGCTCCTGGCCCAGAGCCCAAGCCCGCAGTGGATTCTTCGTCTGCTCCTAGGATGGAGCAACAGCCTGCAGCTACTGCAGAGGTCAAGTACAGCCCAGACGTTGGGGCCTCTCCAGTCACGGCCTGGTGGGATCAGCCCTGGCCTGTCTTAGAAGTACACACTGCCGCTGTCAAGTCCCAGCCTGTGGTCACAAGGCCTCAGACCACTCATGCTGGTGCGGCCCTGTCGGCTCCTGCCTGGTGTGACCTGCCGGTCCCAGGCCTGGGGTCCCTGCTGGTCCCGCCTGCTAGCACCCTGCTAGCTCCAGCCTCGAGGACCCCAATACCTCCAGATCTTCCAGACCTTGCATCAGGGGACCCTCCAGTCCTTTCCATGGGGGACATGCCAGACATCGCCCCAGTTGACCCACCAGAAGGCACCTTTGATATCTCCCCTGACCTAGACGTAGGGTCAGAGTTCCCTGCCTCCCTCATGGGGTTTAAGTTCCCTACCTCCCTCATGGGATTTACATTTCCTGCCTTCCCGGTAGGTCCAGTCTATCCTGCCCCCCTCAGTAGGTCAAGAGTATCCCGGCCCATCGGTAGATCAGATGTATCCTGCTCCCCCAGTAGGCTCTGAGTTTCCGGCCGTACCCGGTCGTCAGTCTCTAGCCCTAGTTGCAGGTTCACGCTGGTCTGACTTAGGTTCCCGGACTCCTACCACTACCATACTGCTAGGACCCCAGTCCTCTGTCGTTCTAGGGCCACAGTTCCCTGTACTAGTAGCCCCTAAGTTTGTTGCTCTGCCAGGCCCTAGGTATCCTACCCAGCTAGGGCCCACATTCGCTTTGTCATCAGGTATGAAGTATCCTGCCCTGCACAGACTGCAGACCCCTGCCTTATTGGGTACGCAGCATCCTAGCCCACCAGGCTTAGAGCCCCCTGCCATGCTAGGCCTTAAGTTAGCTGGCCCGTTTGCAGGTCTGCAGTCTCCTGCCCTGCTTGGATTTCAGCCCCCTGCCTTCATTGCTTTGCAGTTGCTTATCCCGCCAGGTTTAGAGCCCTCTGCCCTGCCAGGCTCTAAGTTAGGTGCCCTGTCTGTAGATCTGCAGTCTCTTGCCCTGGTCAGATCACAGCCCCCTGCCTTAGTTGGTAGGTAGTTGCCTATACTGCCAGGTTTAGAGCCTCCTGCCCAGCTAGGCCTCAAGTTTGCTGTACTAGGCTCGCTGTCTCCAGACACAGTCAGTCCACATATCCCTAGTCCACCAGGCTTAGAGCATCCTGCCTTGCTGGGACACAAATTACATGCGCTAGGTTCTCAGTCCTCAGCCCTTGTCTGCCCTCAGTCCCTAGCACTAGGTCCTTAGTCTCCAGCTACAATAGGTCTGCTGTCTCCAGCATTAGTCAGCCCTCAGTCTCTAGCCCAGGTGGGTCATCAGGTTCCTGTCCTGCTAGGCTCAAAGGTACCCGTTTCTCCAGTAGGCCCAGAGCTCTACTGCTCTCCTAGCCCTCAGTTCTTTCCCCTGGCAGTTCCAGTGTCACTTTCCCTATCAGGTTCAGGATCGTTTTCCCTCTCAGGTTCAGAGTCAGTTTCCCTCTCAGGTCCAGAGTCAGTTTCCCTGTCAGGTCCAGAGTCAGTTTCCTTGTCAGGTCCACAGTCAGTTTCCCTGTCAGGTCCAGACTCAATTTCCCTGGCAGGTTCAGAGTCAGTTACCCTGCCAGGTCCAGAGTGAGTTTCCCTTTCAGGTCCGGAGTCAGTTTCCCTGTCAGGCCTAGTTGGCCCTCAGTCCACTGCTCCACCAGGCTATAGGTTCTCTGCCCCACTAGGTCTGCAGCCTCTAACCTCAGGTTCAGAGTCAGTTACCCTGCCAGGTCCAGAGTGAGTTTCCCTTTCAGGTCCGGAGTCAGTTTCCCTGTCAGGCCTAGTTGGCCCTCAGTCCACTGCTCCACCAGGCTATAGGTTCTCTGCCCCACTAGGTCTGCAGCCTCTAACCTCAGTTGCTCCACAGCCCCCAGCCTCAGTTTGCAAACAGTCAGCTCCCTCAGTGCTACATGCCAAACATCCTGCCCTAGTTCTAGGCCCTTGGTCTCCCGTCCCGCTATACCCAGAGTTATCTGCTCCTCTAGGTGTGCAGTCCCTGCCCCTAGTCAGTTTGCAGCTCTCAGCCTCAACCGGCACCCAGTCGCCTATACTAGCGCTAGGCTACAAGTTCCCTGCCCTGCTAGGCCCTCAGCTCCCTGACCTAGGGGACCCACTCTTCCCTGATCCGGGGGGCCTGCTGTCTCTAGTTCTGGGGGGGCCGCCTGCCTTGGGCGACCCTCAGCCCTTCCCAAGTGGGAGGCCACCTGACCTCGTCTCTGGGGCCCAGCCGGCCCCTGCCTCCAGATCCCTGTTGATCCTAGCCCATGGGTCCCCACCTGCTCTACCATGGGAGCCATCGCTTTCAGCAGTGGTGAAAGAGTCACCAGCCTCAGCCGCAGCCAGTGAGATGACAGTTGTGGCTGGCATACCACATTTCTCTGACGCAGTAGGAGAGCCACCTACTTCAGCTGTGGCCAGCCTACGGCATTGTACTCAGCGTCCAAGGATGGGGCCCAACTGCCCTGCACCAGCTGAGTTAGAGGGCCCTCCGCCACCCGCGTGGCATTCCATGGGGCGGCCCAGGACTGTCCCTGCAACTCTGTGTACCTCCCTAAGCCCTGCCTGTCCTGCCGGGTAAGATTAGGCATGCTAGGACCAAGCTCCCCCTTCGAGGCCTGTGGCTTTTCAGAGACTTTGGCCTTTTAAGTGCTGTGGCCCCCATTAGAGACTGTGCCATTTAGGTTAGAGGCCTTTTCATGGATGTTAATATTTCCATAAGAAATATTGTGGCGGCTGTAAAAACATGTTTTAAAATGCCGTCCTGCTGCTCTCCTCTCTACCTAAGTTTCCCTCACAGTCCCGTCAGTTTCGCTTCAGTCCCTTTAGTTTGGCTGTTCATCCTACCTTAGTTAGCCCTCACCCATAAATAATATAAATAATATGCCATTTAGCAGACGCTTTTATCCAAAGCGACTTACAGTCATGCGTGCATACATTTTTTGTGTATGGGTGGTCCCGGGGATCGAACCCACTACCTTGGCGTTACAAGCGCCGTGCTCTACCCATCATAGCCCTGCCATTTCCAACCAATCAGAGCACTTGGAAATGCGCATCCGGACACTGCACCTATCACGCCCTGACCTATAGACTCTAGTTAGTTTGGTCAGGGTGTGAATATATGTGTGGGTTTTTCTATGTTTCTATTTCTATGTTTGGCCGGGTGTGATTCCCAATCAGAGGCAGCTGTCGCTCGTTGTCTCTGATTGGGGATCATACTTAGGCAGCCAGTTCTCCTGCCTGTGTTGTGGGATCTTGTTTGTGTTCTGTGTTTGGCTTGTTAGTGTATAGCCTTCCGACGTCACGTTTTGTTGTTTATTGTTTTGTTTATTGTTTAATACACATGTATTCATTTCACGCTGTGCCTCGGTCTGACCCGTTCTTCAACGACCGTGACAGAAGATCCCACCAAAAATGGACAAAGCAGCGTGCCCAGGAGCAGACATCCTGGACTCAGGTGGGGAAGTCATTTTGGACTTGGGAGGAGATATTGGCTGGTGGAGGACCCTGGGCGAAGGAGGAAGCCCAGGCAGGAGTGGAGCAACGGCAACACAGAAGGCGCCGGCCGAGGAGGAAGCCCGAGAGACAGTCCCAATAATTTTTTTGGGGGGGGCTAAAAGGGTGGTCGGGGAGCGACAGAGAAGACCACTGCACTCGTGGGGGCTCAGGGAGAGTCCTCACGGGAGGAGGACTGGGCGCGGAGAGTGAAAGACTGGTACTGTCGGAGATCTCTAACATCAGTTCCCAGTCCGGTACACCTCGTGCCTGCGTCTCGCACCAAGCTAGTGGTGCGTGTTCCCAGTCCGGTAAGGCCCGTGCCTGCTCCTCACACCAAACTAGTGGTGCGTGTCGCCAGCCCAGTACGCCCCGTACCTGCTCCCCGCACCAAGCCAGTGGTGCGTGATCCCAGTCCGGCCCGGCCCGTTCCTGCTCCTCGCAGCAGACCTGTGGTGCGTGTTCCCAGTCCGGTACGGCCCGTGCCTGCTACTCGCACCAAGCCAGTGGTGCGTGTTCCCAGTCCAGTACGGCCCGTCCCTGCTCCTCGCACCAAACCAGTGGTGCGTGTCGCCAGCCCGGTACGCCCCGTACCTGCTCCCCACACCAAGCCAGTGGTGCGTGTTCCCAGTCCGGCCCGGCCCATTCCTGCTCCTCGCACCAAGCCAGTGGTGCGTATTCCCAGTCCGGTACGGCCCGTGCCTGCTCCCCGCACCAAGCCAGTGGTGCGTGTCGCCAGTCCGGCCCGGCCTGTTCCTCTTCCTCGCACCAAGCCAGTGGTGCGTGTTCCCAGTCCGGCCCAGCCTGTACCTGCTCCTCGCACCAGACCAGTGGTGAGTGTTCCCAGTCCGGCCCGGCACGTTCCTGCTCCTCGCTCCAGACCAATGGTGCGTGTTCCCAGTCCGGCCCGGCCCGTTCCAGCTCCTCGCACCAGGCCAGTGGTGCGTGTTCCCAGTCCTGCCCGGCCCGTTCCTGCTCCTCGCACCAGACCAGTGGTGCGTGTTCCCAGTCTGGTCCGGCCCGTGCCTGCTCCCCGCACCAAGCCAGTGGTGCGTGTCGCCAGTCCGGCCCGGCCTGTTCCTCTTCCTCGCACCAAGCCAGTGTGCGTGTTCCCAGTCCGGCCCGTACCTGCTCCTCGCACCAGACCAGTGGTGAGTGTTCCCAGTCTGGCCCGGCCCGTTCCTGCTCCTCGCACCAGACCAGTGGTGCGTGTTCCCAGTCCGGCCCGGCCCATTCCTGCTCCTCGCGCCAGACCAGTGGTGCGTGTTCCCAGTCCGGTCCGGCCCGTGCCTGCTCCTCGCACCAGACCAGTGGTGCGTGTTCCCAGTCCGATCCGGCCCGTGCCTGCTCCTCGCACCAGACCAGTGGTGCGTGTTCCCAGTCCGGTCTGGTCCGTGTCTGCTCCTCGCACCAGACCAGGGGTGCGTGTTTCCAGTCCGGCACGGCCCGTGCTCGTTCCACCGGGGCCTAGTCCAGCACCGGTCAGCTGCTCCACTCCGGAGCCTGAGCAGTCTGCTCCACCGGTGCCAAGTCCAGCTCCGGTCAGCAGCTCCACTCCGGAGCCAGAGCAGTCCGCTCCACCAGTGCCAAGTCCAGCTCCGGTCAGCTGCTCCACTCCGGAGCCAGAGCATTCCCCTCCACCGGGGTCCAGTCCAGCTCCGGTCAGCTGCTCCACTCCGGAGCTAGAGCAGTCCGCTCCACCGGTGTCCAGTTCAGCTCCGGTCAGCGGCTCCACTCCGGAGCTAGAGCAGTCCGCTCCACCGGTGTCCAATTCAGCTCCGGTCAGCGGCTCCACTCCGGGTCCAGACGTCAGCCCCTCTCTAGGTTCGGAGTCTCCCACACCAGGGTCCGGACAGGGATCGGTGCATCGTGGGAGGACTGAGAGGGGAAGCTCCGCGTTGAGGTCCAGACCGGTCCGGGGTGCAACGCGGAGTCAGTAAGGGAGGAGATGTCACGCCCGGAGCCGGAGCCGGAGCCGCCACCGAGGCTGGAAGCCCACCCGGACCCTCCCCTGTTAAGTCAGGTTTGTGCGGCCGGAGTCTGCACCTTTGGGGGTGGGGTACTCTCACGCCCTGACCTATAGACTCTAGTTAGTTTGGTCAGGGTGTGAATATATGTGGGGGTTTTTCTATGTTTCTATTTCTATGTTTGGCCGGGTGTGATTCCCAATCAGAGGCAGCTGTCGCTCGTTGTCTCTGATTGGGGATCATACTTAGGCAGCCAGTTTTCCTGCCTGTGTTGTGGGATCTTGTTTGTGTTCGGTGTTTGGCTTGTTAGTGTATAGCCTTCCGACGTCACGTTTCGTTGTTTATTGTTTTGTTTATTGTTTAATAAACATGTATGCATTTCACGCTGCACCTTGGTCTGACCCGTTCTTCAACGACCGTGACAGCACCGGTCCACTCAGGTCAGAGTGTTACCGTCGTCTGAAGAGAGAAGATGCACGTTTTCTGAGGACTTTTTATTGTCGACAGTAACACGAATGTCTGAATGTTGTGCGTGTATCGAAATGTAAGTTGCAGTGGGGTTTATTGGGGTTTTTACATGCTGTGTAATAATAGGTAATTACCACTAATTACTTAAAGTTACTTTGATACGTTTCAGCCATATGTTCTACTGTATGGCTGTAACTATTCATTAATGTTAGAATTGCCAATACTGCTTTGCGTATTGTTTATCGTATGGAGTATTATTCTGTACTGCCATAAGTCTTATTATTACAATGGTTGCACAAGTACTTTTGCAGAAGTTGTTTAATTGTTGTATTGATAAACATAGTATTGTATGCACATGCTACAGCAGCGTTGTCCATAGTGCTCTTTGTTAAGGTGTTTTATTGTGCTGCCATGGGCAGGCCTCTAGAGTCATCCCAGATGGTTCCTGGAGCTTGCTCATGCACAGAGTAATTTACGACCCTGAGGGGCCAGGGCAGATCAGATAAGATCTCAGCCCTGGAGATTCTCACACCAGGCTGGAGAGAGAGTGCCATACATCTTGTCCCCTTCTCAAGCCAAGTAATTAGTTTCTCTCTCTCCAAGAGGTGAATGTTTAGGTTTATGTTTATATTGATGCTGTGTTTATAGCCCTTTGTAGACGTGTTATAAGAATATTGCCATTTATTCATGTACATCTATATTGCATAGTTATAACCCTTAACTAATACTGCCTTATACAACCACAACAATAAGATTCCAAGTCATTTGGATTAACCACACATAAAGAACTACCTTCAATGGAAGCAGATGTGTCCATGCTTGTGTATGTGTGTGTGTGTGTGTGGTGGTGACTATCAAGAGAGTAATGGGCTTCAACATGGTGTTCTGACCGGACAACACTGTAGTGAGCAGAACCTAAGCAATCAGCATAAGTTAATAACGGGTAAGGGCATTCACAGCCGACCGCGCAGACCAGCTCCAGCTAGCCGTTTTTACAAATAGTGTGATGCAATGATTACTTTTGCTATTATTTTTTTATAATATACTGTCTGGAGTTTTGTTTCAGATTAGGTCAATATTTCCCTCAGTCTGTACATAAATGACAGGATCTAACAGTTTGTTCTTGTAACTTGAAGCTGACATCCTACTGTCATGATATTGACTGCCATTGTGTGTGCGCTTTGCAGGAGAAGACAGTGGAGGTCAGTGACTGGAGGAAGAACGTGGAGGCCATGTCTGGCATGGAGGGGAGGAAGAAGATGTTTGACGCAGCCAAAGGCCCCGCTCCGTAGACACAGAAGAGAATACTCAACATTTGGATACCTTGTTTCGTGTTTCTTTCATTTTTATTAGTCCTGGACATTCCAAATGTACGAATGGTTTGCCTTTTTATCTCTTGTGAGTGTATCTGCTTCATGTTTCGGTGCCATTAATAACATTGTTTTATTCTTTGTTCAGCGTGGCTTATATAGTACAAACTGTAAGCTAATGGCAATTGTATGTTATTTTGTTATGGGTGAAAAATGGCATGAAGACAATTTCTGCTTTAACCTTACCGATAATATTGGCCTGAGAATAAATGATAAAGTAAAGTAAGCCAGTCTTACTTTAAAGCTGTAGATAATGTAGATGTTTTGCTTGCTGGCTTATCCTTCTACTACAAAAAAATATGATTATTTATGCGAATGTGTTATTTAGTTTATCCAACTATTGTTGTTAGCCTTCAACACCAAATGATTAAGTATCTACTAGAGTGCATACCATTCACACAACTACACTCTCCTGGCTGATGTCCTTACAAAAGTAACAACAAGATCAGAAACACACATTCATGGGTAAATTATGATTGTCTTGAAATGACTGACGTAAGAAATATAACGAAATACTTCAAAACCTTAGTCCAGTCATCAGACAGCGATACTGTAGGACATTATACATACATGAACAAACATGGACTCAAACATGGCATCATTATCTTCAATAGACAGTTGGTACTCCTTGGTATCAGAGTCAAATAGAGAATGAAAAACATTGCCGTACCTCTCTGGCTACTGAGAACTTATTTTTTAGGCCAGGGTACTAAACATTGGCCCTGTTCCGGAAACATTTACATTTACATTTTAGTCATTTAGCAGATGCTCTTATCCAGAGCGACTTACAGTTAGTGAGTGCATACATTTTTCATACTGGCCCCCCGTGGGAATCGAACCCACAACCCCGGCGTTGCAAACGCCATGCTCTACCAACTGAGCTACACGGAAACAACCACAGGTTTAGATCTGAAATAATTTGATAGGTATAAGCAATATGGTAGTAGCTCTGCTTTTCCCTTTGATAGGCTAGGTGGAACATTAAAGAAGACGTTTGCTTTTTTACAAGCAAATATCAATTTTTTATGTAAATGGCATGTTATAGAAGGGTCCAGACACTTTTTTTGCAATTTCACTTGTTTTTGAGAAACTGACCCCAACGAGCGATTCACTTCCTCATCCTCTTATCATCGTTGTGCAGTACGGGTGCTTTGAAATAAAAACATGAAGAAAGGCTCCAAAAACACCCAAATACGTCCTAATAGAAATTGAAACATAGTCATAACATGAAAATGACCGTCATGACAGGGTGTGCCTTGTTACAATTGTTGTTACCAGGTCTTAGCCTATTTACCAACCCCGGTATTACTTGTGGAATATTGCTTAGCCTCTTAAGGATCTGACCCTTTTTTTTCCATTTTTGCCTAAAATGACGTACCCAAATCTAACTGCCTGTAGCTCAGGACCTGAAGCAAGGATATGCATATTCTTACATTTTACATTTTAGTCATTTAGCAGACGTTCTTATCCAGAGCGACGTACAGTTAGTGAGTGCATACATGTTGTATAATTTTATTTTTATTTTTAAATCATACTGGCCCCTGTGGGTATTCTTGATACCATTTGAAATGAAACCCTTTGAAGTTTGTGGAAATGTGAAATTAATGTAGGAGAATATAACACATTAGATCTGGTAAAAGATAATACAAACAAAAAAACATGTTTTTTGTTTAGTTTTTTTGTTCCATGATCTTTGAAATGCAAGAGAAAGGCCACAATATAATATTGCAGTTTAGAAGCAATTTAGATTTTGGCCACTAGATGGCAGCAGTGTGTATGCAAAGTTTCAGATTGATCCAGTGAAGCATTGCAATACTGGACTATTTTGTATCAAGTATGCCCAAATGTGCCAAATTGGTAAATTGATAAATTTTCAAGTACGTAAGTATAGAGAACATACAAAAATGATATGGTAATACAAAATATAAGTTTACACACTCCCAGAAATGTCCTACATGATGGCTCATTAGCTTATACACTAACTTTCACACATCTAGATGGCCGGGCGGGGTGGATGTGGAGCCAGAGACAGCAGGGGTTCAAACTGTAGAACCCAGTTCCTATATTTGAATATAAAAATTGATTTTATCGAACAAAACTATGCTACATTTTATCTCTGGGACTCTTAGGATAACAAATCAGAGCAAGATTACTGAATGTATGTACATTATTTACCTTCAGAGGTGAATGTATTAAACCAGTTGCCGTGATACGTTTTTTGTTGTTGTGCACTCTCCTCAAACAATAGCATGGTATTTTTTCACTGTAAGATTTCTGGTATGTACAATTTGTTAATTGTATTCTTATTTCTGTAACTGTAATAAATGTTATTACTTTTAAATGGATACGAACTTTAGTCTTCACATTTCTGAGTAATATTCCTTGAATTATTATTTGGTGAAATGTCTACTGGTAAATGTTATTCACAATATTCATAGCATATATGCTCGGTCTCTAACTGTGCATCTCTGAGCTCTTTGTTCCTTAGCCTTTTAATAATTGCATAGCGGTAAACCTAGACACGTGCATCATATAGTATTCAGAGTGGTGTCACAAGGCTCGCAACCTTGGCTATACCAACTGGATACGATTATGGGCCTATTGTAACGATCCCGGCTGTCTGAGTCGGGGTCTGGTCGTAATCTCCAGTTTCCCGAGGGTTCGGGAACGCTCCGGGGAGCGCTCTGGTTTCCGCACCTGCTTCCTATTAGCAATCTGCACACCTGGGCCTAATCAGCACCTTTCTTAGGCTCTGGCCCAACATCCAGTTCCTGCCGGATCGTTAGCCATGAACAGTAGGTGTATCTGTGTATCAGTTCAGAGTATCTAGCGTGAGTTTTGTTATTTTGTACTTTGTTGAGTTTTTGTGTCCTTACCTCCGTTTTTGTTCCACCTGCAGTCACACGTCCGGAACCTTCACCCCACCTCTGCCTGATGGTCGGCGGCTGCCGAGCCATCACTGGACCTATACTGCACCCCCAACTACTCATCCACGCCGCCCGCTCTGTCCCTGGATTATTCTGCACCTTTTGTTGTATCCGAATAAACCCTCACTTTCGTTCAACTCTCCTTGTCCTGGTCTGCTTCTGGGTTCTGGCTGAGGGAACTGTGACAGAACGATCCGGCCAAATATGAACTCAGCGGACCTGGACTCTGTTCGCCATGCCATTACCCAGCAGGAGAAGATGTTGGGCCATCATAGCATGGTACTACAGGAGATCGCGTTGTCAGTTCGGAACCTTTCTACCGGCCTGACGGAGGTCCAGAACCAACGCCAGTGTCCGGTGGAGGACCCACTACCGGTTTCACCCATCTCGCCTGCCGCTTCTGAAGTTGTGTCCCTCCGTGAGCCCAAGGTGCCGACGCCGGATAAGTATGAGGGGGAGCTGGGAAGATGCCGTTCCTTCCTTATGCAGTGTGGATTAGTGTTCGATCTACAGCCCTACTCTTATGCCACTGACAAGGCTAGGATAGCCTTTTTGATTGAGTTGCTGCGTGGTCGAGCGCTGGAGTGGGCTTCTGCCGTTTGGGAACGACAGGATCCCTGCATGGCTTCATACCAGGGGTTCACGGCCGAGATGAGGAAGCTCTTCGACCATTCCGTCCGAGGGAGGGACGCAGCTAGGCGTCTGTTTTCTCTTCACCAAGGAACTCGCAGCGTGGCCGACTTCGTGATCGAGTTCAAGACGTTGGCTGTGGAGAGTGGATGGAACGAGGAGTCTTTGCAAGCGGCCTTTTACCAGGGCCTGTCGGAGCAGCTCAAGGATGAGTTGATCTCCTATCCGGAGCCTAGTGACCTGGACAGCTTGGTAGCCTTGTCTATTCGGGTGGATAATCGAGTCCGAGAGCGAAGGAGGGAGAAGCAATGGGGTCCGTCCAATCGATCAGCTTCTCAGTTCCCAGTCGGGTCGGGTGGTGGACCAGAACACGTCGATCATTCTCCACCACAGAGGAGTAGTGGAGAGGACCTCTCTCCCGATTCTGAACCCATGCAAGTGGGGCGGCACGGGTTAACCAAGGAGGAGCGTCAACATAGACGTAGGACCAACTGCTGCCTCTACTGTGGTCGCTCGGGACATTACATCTCCACTTGCTCCCTGCGGTCGTCAAACTGCCCGGCTCGCTAAAGTTGGGAGGACTTTTAGCGAGCCAGTTTCAACCTCTCAGTACCTCTGTCAGACCCCGCTTCCCGGCTACCCTTGTGAACAGGAATCAGAGCTTAGCGCTTAACGCTTTTATCGATTCAGGTGCCGATGGAAGCTTTCTTGATGCCGAGTTGGTGGAACAGCTGGGGCTTTCCAAGGAGCAATTGCCGGAAGCCATTGAAGCGACCACTCTGAACGGCAGTAGTCTGGCACGTATCACGATGAGGACTGAACCGGTTAAGATGCGGTTGTCAGGGAATCATTCTGAGATGATTTCATTTTTCATTCTGCCGTCTTCCCATGTTCCTCTGGTCCTTGGATACCCCTGGCTGAAGGAACACAATCCCACGTTCGATTGGGTGACGGGCAAGGTAACGAGTTGGAGCCTGGATTGTCATGCTAACTGTCTCAAGACTGCCTGCCCCCATTCGGTTCCCAGTCAGGTGATTGAGGCTAAACCTCCAGATTTGTCCCTGGTTCCCGAGACATATCACGATTTGGGGGAAGTTTTCAGTAAGCAGAAGGCTCTGTCACTCCCTCCCCACCGACCATATGATTGTGCCATCAACCTGGTCCCTGGAGCTGTCTACCCCAAGGGAAGGTTATACAGTATCTCCCGACCTGAACGGGAGGCGTTGGAGACCTACATCAAGGAGTCCCTAGCTGCTGGTCTCGTTCGTCCCTCGTCATCACCCCTGGGGGCAGGATTCTTCTTTGTGGGTAAGAAGGATGGCTCTCTTCGACCATGTATTGATTATCGGGGTTGAATGACATCACGGTCAAGAACAAGTATCCCCTGCCCTTGATGAGTTCTGCCTTCGACTCCTTACAGGGTGCTACGGTGTTCACCAAGTTAGACCTACGCAATGCGTATCACCTGGTCCGGATCAGAGAGGGGGACGAGTGGTTGACGGGTTTCAATACACCGATGGGGCACTTCGAGTATCAGGTGATGCCGTTTGGACTGACCAATGCTCCCGCGGTATTCCAGAGTATGGTGAACGACGTCCTGAGAGATATGATCGGTCTCTTCGTGTTTGTTTACCTGGATGACATTCTGATCTTCTCGAAGGAACCTTCCGACCACGTCCAGCATGTCCGGCAGGTTCTGCAGCGATTATTGGAGAATCGCCTGTTCGTGAAGGCCGAGAAGTGCGAGTTTCACGCCCACACGACATCCTTTCTCGGGTACATCATCTCCAGGGGTGAGATTAGGATGGACCAGGAGAAGGTTAGAGCGGTTCTGGAATGGGCCCAGCCCGTACGAGATTGCAGCTCCAGAGATTTTTGGGGTTTGCGAATTTCTACCGCAGATTCATCCGGGATTACAGCCGTGTGGCCGCTCCATTAACTGCCTTGACTTCCAGCATCAGGACCTTCAAGTGGAATCCGGAGGCGGATCGAGCGTTTCTGGATTTGAAGAGGCGATTCACCAACGCACCGATTCTCTCTCAACCGGACACGGCCCGTCAGTTCGTTGTTGAAGTGGACGCGTCTGATGTGGGAGTTGGCGCCATCCTGTCGCAGCGATGCTCCACGGACAGTAAACTCCATCCCTGCGCCTACTACTCTCGTCGCCTTTCACCTGCGGAGAGGAATTACGATGTGGGTAACCGGGAGCTTCTCGCGGTGAAACTTGCCTTGGAGGAGTGGCGCCACTGGTTGGAGGGGGCGGAGCAACCGTTTATTGTCTGGACTGACCACAAGAATCTTGCTTACGTGCAATCGGCTAAACGTCTCAACTCCCGTCAGGCCAGGTGGGCGTTGTTTTTCGGACGATTCAAGTTTGTCCTGACGTTCCGACCTGGATCTAAGAACGGCAAGGCGGACGCCTTGTCCCGGATGTTCTCCAAGACGGAGGAGAGTGGGTCCAAGACCGAGACTATTCTCCCCGGAACTGCGTCGTGGGAGCAGTTATGTGGAAGATTGAGGAGGAGGTGCTGGCGGCCCTTCGGACTCAGCCCGGTCCCGGTAACGGTCCACCCGGTCGGTTGTTTGTGCCTGAGTCGGTTCGTCCTGCTGTCCTCAAATGGTCCCACGCCAGCAAGATGGCTTGTCACCCGGCGTGGCTCGGACTATGGCGTTTCTTCGCAGACGTTTTTGGTGGCCTGCCATGGCCGAGGATACTCGGGGTTTTGTTGCTGCCTGTCCAGTGTGTGCGCAGAATAAGAGTACCAATCGGCCCAGCTCTGGACTACTTCATCCCCTTCCTATTCCCCGGCGTCCATGGTCGCATCTGGCCCTGGACTTCGTCACGGGGTTGCCCGCTTCTGAGGGGAACACGGTCGTTCTGACTATCGTGGACAGATTCAGCAAGTTCGCCCACTTTGTGCCTATTGCCAAGCTTCCCTCTGCCTCGGAGACGTCCGAGATCCTGGTTAGGGAGGTTTTCAGGGTCCACGGTTTGCCCAGTGATATCGTTTCCGACCGTGGCCCTCAGTTTACCTCTGCTGTCTGGAAGTCCTTCTGTTTGGCCATTGGAGCTACAGTCAGTCTCACATCTGGTTTTCACCCCCAATCCAATGGTCAGGCGGAGAGAGCCAACCAGAAGATGGAATCCACGCTACGCTGTCTGGTCTCTTCCAACCCCACCTCCTGGGCCTCTCAGTTGCCTTGGGTTGAGTATGCCCACAATACTCTCCCTACATCTGCCACTGGGATGTCTCCCTTCCAGTGCCTGTATGGCTACCAACCTCCCCTGTTCCCTTCTCAGGAGAAGGAGCTCTCAGTGCCTTCTGTTCAGGCCCATATTCGGCGTTGCCACCGGACCTGGCATCGGGCCAGAAAGGCACTCCTTAGAGGTTCGGACCGGTATCAGCTCCAGGCGAATCGTCGCCGGATCCCCGCTCCCACCTATACCATCGGAGATAGGGTTTGGTTGGCCACACGGGATCTTCCGTTACGGACTGAGTCTAGGAAGTTGTTACCGAAGTTTATTGGTCCGTTTGTGGTGGAGAAGGTGATCAATCCAGTGGCAGTGCGACTCAAACTACCGAGGACGCTCAGAGTCCATCCCACCTTTCATGTCTCCTGCCTCAAGCCTGTCTTCCTCAGCCCTCTGTTGCCTCCTCCGCCTCCTCCTCCTCCTCCTCGGATGATCGGAGGTGGTCCTGCCTACACGGTGCGTCGCATTATGGATTCCAGACGGCGGGGCCGGGGTTTCCAGTATCTCGTGGACTGGGAGGGGTATGGTCCTGAAGAGAGGAGTTGGATTCCGCGGCGACAGGTCCTAGATGCGGATCTCATCAGGGACTTTTACCGCCTCCATCCTGGCGCTCCGGGGAGTCCGCCCGGTGGCGTTCGTCGGAGGGGGGGTACTGTAACGATCCCGGCTGTCTGAGTCGGGGTCTGGTCGTAATCTCCAGTTTCCCGAGGGTTCGGGAACGCTCCGGGGAGCGCTCTGGTTTCCGCACCTGCTTCCTATTAGCAATCTGCACACCTGGGCCTAATCAGCACCTTTCTTAGGCTCTGGCCCAACATCCAGTTCCTGCCGGATCGTTAGCCATGAACAGTAGGTGTATCTGTGTATCAGTTCAGAGTATCTAGCGTGAGTTTTGTTATTTTGTACTTTGTTGAGTTTTTGTGTCCTTACCTCCGTTTTTGTTCCACCTGCAGTCACATGTCCGGAACCTTCACCCCACCTCTGCCTGATGGTCGGCGGCTGCCGAGCCATCACTGGACCTATACTGCACCCCCAACTACTCATCCACGCCGCCCGCTCTGTCCCTGGATTATTCTGCACCTTTTGTTGTATCCGAATAAACCCTCACTTTCGTTCAACTCTCCTTGTCCTGGTCTGCTTCTGGGTTCTGGCTGAGGGAACTGTGACACCTATAGCATTCACATAATAATGGAGTCAGATTGATAAAAGTAGTTTATTATTATTCAACATCATTTTCACAAGTCTACATAATGGAAATTCCCATCATCCTCAGTCGATGGGGATTTCCACCAACCTACTGTACATAATGGTTGGATCATTTCCACCACACTATAAATGGTGACTCATCCAGTTGATGGGAATTTTCTAAATGACACATCAACTACAGGGCAGAAACACGCTGTAAATATTTGGGGAAACAAGCTTTGAAATGCTGTGGAATCTAGGCGGTGTGAGGCATGTTCTGAATCATAATGTCACATCAGATCTGATACATGTGGGGTCAAAAATGAATAGAGAACGTTGGGGTTTATTAACAGATTTGGCAGGGAGATAAAGAATGCTGCTAACATGTTGATTTAAGTGAGGACAGAGGAATAAGACACTGAACAATGGAGGTGCAGCAGAGGATTGTCACGCCCTGACTCAGGGGACTCGTATATGTTGAGTCAGGGTGTGTATATTCCTTGTTGTATATATTCTATGTTGTATTCTAGTATGTATAGATCTATGTTGGCCGGTGTGGTTCCCAATCAGAGGCAGCTGTCGCTCGTTGTCTCTGATTGGAGATCATACTTAGGCAGCCTATTGGCACTGTCTAGTTGTGGGATCTTGTTCTGTGTAAGGTATGTTGTGTGTTCTACCTTGGACTTCCCGTTTCGTTTCGGTTGTTGTTTTGTCGTTGTGTTTATAAGTTAATAAACATGTACGTATATCACGCTGCGCCTTGGTCTGACCCGTCATTGAACGTACGTGACAGAAGATCCCACCAAACGAGGACCAAGCAGCGTGCCCAGGCGGAGCAAATAGCCATGTCACAGGTGGGCAATTTGTGATCATGGGAAGAGATATTTGTGGGGAGAGGACCATGGGCTAAGGTAGATGCCCAGGCAGGAGAGGTGCAACGGCAACACGGAGGAGGCCGGTCGAGGAGGAAGGCCGAGAAGCAGCCCCAATAAAACATTTTGGGGGGGCACACAGGGTGGTTGGCGGAGCCTAGTGTCAGAGCAGAGCCAACTCCCCGTACTCACGCGAGGAAGCGTATGACTGGGCAGGCTCCATGTTATGCGGAGCTACGTACTGTGTCGCCAGTGCGCCGGCACAGTCCTGTACGTCCTGTGCTTGCACCACACACGTGCTGTGCGAAGATGGGCATCCAGCCAGGACGGGGTGTGCCGGCTCAACGCTCCTGGTCTCCAGTACGCCTCCTCGGTCCCGCATATCCTGCGCCAGTTCTGCGAACTGTATCGCCAGTGCACGTGCACTGCCCAGTGCGACCTGTGCTGATGCCTCACACATACTGTGCTGAAGTAGGCATTCAGCCAGGACGGGTGGTGCCAGCTCTCCGCTCCAGACCTCCAGTCCGCCTCCACAGTCCGGCCCGGCCTGTGCCTGCTCCTCGAACCAAGCCAGTGGTGCGCGTCGCCAGTCTGGCCCGGCCTGTTCCTGCTCCTCGCACCAAGCCAGTGGTGCGCGTCGCCAGTCCGGCCCGGCCTGTTCCTGCTCCTCGCACCAAGCCAGTGGTGCGCGTCGCCAGTCCGGCCCGGCCTGTTCCTGTTCCTGCTCCTCGCACCAAGCCAGTGGTGCGCGTCGCCAGTCCGGCCCGGCCTGTTCCTGCTCCTCGCACCAAGACAGTGGTGCGCGTCGCCAGTCCGGCCCAGCCTGTTCCTGCTCCTCGCACCAAGCCAGTGGTGCACGTCACCAGTCCGGCCCGGCCCGTTCCTGCCCCTCGCACCAAGCCAGTGGTGCGCGTTCCTAGTCCGTTCCGGCCCGTGCCTGCTCCTCGCACCAGACCAGTGGTGCGTTTGTCCAGTCCGGCACGGCCCGTGCCACCGGTGCCTGGTCCGGCACCGGTCAGCTGCTCCACTCCGGAGCCAGAGCAGTCCACTCCACCGGTGCCTGATCCAGTTCCGGTCAGCTGTTCCACTCTGGAACCAGAGCAGTCTGCTCCACCGGTGCCTAATCCTGCTCCGGTCAGCGGCTCCACTCTGGAGCCAGAGCAGTCCGCTCCACCGGTGCCTGATCCAGCTCCGGTCAGCGGCTCCACTCCGGAGCCAGAGCAGTCCGCTCCACCGGTGCTAAGTCCAGCTCCGGTCAGCGGCTCCAGTCCAGACCATGACGTCAGCCCCTCTCCAGGTTCGGGGTCTCCCACACCAGGGTCCAGACAGGGCCTGGCGTATCGTGGGAGGAAGGAGAGGGGAAGCAGCGCGCCGAGGTCCAGACCAGACCAGGGGCGCAACAGGGAGGCGGAGAGGATGTGGTCGTCACGCCCGGAGCCGGATCCGCATCCGAGGCGGAATGCCCACCCGGCCCCTACCCTGGTATGTGAAGGTTGTGCGGTCGGAGTCCGCACCTTTGGGGGGGGGGGTACTGTCACGCCCTGACTTAGGGGACTCTTATATGTTGAGTCAGGGTGTGTATATTCCTTGTTGTATATATTCTATGTTGTATTAAGTCGCTCTGGATAAGAGCGTCTGCTAAATGACTAAAATGTAAAATGTAATGTAAATGTATTCTAGTATGTATAGATCTATGTTGGCCGGTGTGGTTCCCAATCAGAGGCAGCTGTCGCTCGTTGTCTCTGATTGGGGATCGTACTCCTGAGTGGCGCAGTGGTCTAAGGCACTGCATCGCAGTGCTAACTGTGCCACTAGAGATCCTGGTTCGTATCCAGGCACTGTCGCAGCCGGCCGCGACCTGGAGACTCATGGGCGGCGCACAATTGGCCCAGCGTCGTCCAGGGTAGGGGAGGGAATGGCCGGCAGGGATGTAGCTCAGTTGATAGAGCATGGCGTTTGCAACGCCAGGGTTGTGGGTTCGATTCCCACGGGGAGCCAGTATAAAAAAATAAAAATAAAAAAATAAAAAATGTATTCACTAACTGTAAGTCGCTCTGGATAAGAGCGTCTGCTAAATGACTAAAATGTAAAATGTAATACTTAGGCAGCCGATTGGCACTATTGAGTTGTGGGATCTTGTTCCGTGTAAGGTATGCTGTGTGTTCTACCTTGGACTTCACGTTTAGTTTCGGTTGTTGTTTTGTCGTTGTGTTTATAAGTTAATAAACATGTACGTATATCACGCTGCGCCTTGGTCTGACCCGTCATTGAACGTACATGACAAGGATGCAGCAGTTCAAGAGTGTGAAGAACAGAAACAGGCCCATACCCAATCAATCAATCAAATTGTATTTGTCACATACACGTGTTTAGCAGATGTTATAGCGGGTGTAGCGAAATGCTTGTGCTTCTAGCTCCGACAGTGCAGTAATATCTAACAAGTAATATCTAACAATTTCACAACATATACCCAATACACACAAAACTAGTAAGGAATGGGATTTAAGAATACATATATGGACAAGCAATGACAGACTGGCATGGACTAAGATACAGTAGAATATTATAGAATAGAATGCAGTATATACATATGAAATTAGTAGTGCAAGCTTTGACGCACCTGTACTGACCTCGCCTTCTGGATGATAGCGGGGTGAACAGGCAGTGGCTCGGGTGGTTGATGTCCTTGATGATCTTTTTGGCCTTCCTGTGACATCGGGTGCTGTATGTGTCTTGGCAACAATTATTGTATAGAATATTTTCAGATTAGGAACAACAGTAAAACAAAATCAACTGTCAGATTAGGAAAGAAATGTGCAGACCACCCTGTTGCAGGATAACTAGTCCTGCATCAACAGGAAATGTAAATTATTATGTGGGTTATAATTAATGGAAATATTTGTAGTCCTAAACCTGCGACTGCCTCCTGCCTACTCCTCTCTACACCTGTGACACAGGTACAGGTATGTCCACCTGTCATCAGGGGGATAGGGAGAACTGTTTAGAACTTTATTGAAAAAATTGCCAATATACAGTTTACAATTTATACGGAAAGCTTAAGAATAATCGAGGCATAACTAATTGCTGATGTGAATGTCTAAATACAGTATACACTGACTACTCAAAACATTAAGAACACTTGCTCTTTCTGACCAGGTGAAAACGATGATCCCTTATTGATGTCACTTGTTAAATCCATTTAAATCAATGTAGATGAAGGGTAGGAGACAGATTAAGAAATGTTTAAGCCTTGAGACAATTGAGACATGGATTGTGTATGTGTGCCATTCAGAGGGTGAATGGGAAAGAAAATATTTAAGTGCCTTTCAACGGGGTATAGTAGTAGATGCCAGGCGCACAGGTCTTAGTCCAAGAACTGCAACGCTACTGGGTTTTTCACACTCAACAGTTTCCTGTGTGTGTCAAGAATGGTCCACCACCCAATATTAGGAAGGTGTTTCTAATGTTTGGTATACTCAATGTATATGCATATTATAAATCAGTATACAGTATACTTTACAATAACGTACTGCATATTGTAAAGTATACTGTATACCGATTTATAATATGCATTATTGCTCATTTACTTAGTTGTCCATGCTGCTGTTGTGTTCATGTATTGCTTTCACATGTTCACATGTGGTTGGTAACGTACCTAATGATGTTCCTTCTCTGTGCATGTGGTCAGAAGGAGAGGAGGATATTGTAGATATGTATTACAAACAATATCTTACAGAACCAGTGAATTTAGTAGGCTATTTACTATAAAAGCCCAATAATGTAATACTATTATAATGCATTTACAGTATAATGACATTACTGAATTGTCTGAATTAAAACTTTGAAGCAATTATTAGGTCTGCCACTTCGTTACAATTTTTACACACCTCAGGTTCATTTTAAACAGCTAGAGTCCCCAGAGAGGCTGAATCCACTATGCCCCTGGCATCTCCACTAGAGTGCATATTTTAGGCCTGGGACTATAGCTACCGCCATCCAAGCTTGTGGTATTAGCTTCTGCGCCATACAGACAACTTTTGTCCTTGGTCCTCAGGCCAGGTGGACCACCCTACACTAGGGTGGCCACATTTGAAATACCCAAATGCGGGACAATGGGATGATTTTGTGGGGACATTCGTGGGACAGTGTAGCCTACATGAATAAAACACACAAATCTCCCTTTCTCTGAACCGAGTAATTTAACATAGACTACTACTATTTTGCCTCACACAAACGAAACGAGGGACCATTGTGTCTTATGCAAATCTGGGAATATTTGGCCAACTAAACATTTCTGGTTGGTCACAGGGAATGTGAAACACTTTTAAAATGGGATTGAGTGGCGCAGTGGTCTAAGGCACTGCATCGCAGTGCTAGCTGTGCCACTAGAGATCCTGGTTCGAATCCAGGTTCTGTCGTAGCTGGCCGCGACCGGGAGACGCATGGGGCGGCGCACAATTGGCCAAGCGTCGTCCAGGGTAGGGGAGGGAATGGCCGGCAGGGATGTAGCTCAGTTGGTAGAGCATGGCGTTTGCAACGCCAGGGTTGTGGGTTCGTTTTCCACGGGGGGTATGAAAAATACAAATAAATGATGTATGCACTTACTAACTGTAAGTCGCTCTGGATAAGAGCGTCTGCTAAATGACTAAAATGTAAAATGAGTGAAGAAGTAGCAGCAAATATATTGAATGTTGCAAATAATGAGCATGGAGAGCCTCAAATTTGACAAAATGAGCTTATATCTTTCAGTCTAATACAGCTATTTCCTTACTTTTGTATATATATATATATATATATATATATATATATTGTCATAAGCACAACGTGACTGCAAAAGAGCCTGGTTGGAATGTCAATTCTCATCAAAATAATAGGAAGTCTGACTGAAATATGGGACAAATCAATGTTTTTTTCGTATATTTCTGGTGTTTTAATTTGTTGATAAAATGCAGGACATGGTTTGCGGGATGTGGGACAAAGAGCAAAAAATGCAGTGACTGTCCCATACAATCCGGGACATGTGTGGGACCGGATTGACTGCCCCCACCCCACTCCCCTCCTCTGCCTCTCTGTCTCTGCCTGCCTCCTAAGGATGTTCCCTGGGGGATTCTTTCTGTCTTTTACTTGAAAAGTGTGCTGGTGCCTGGGTCCTATCTCTGTTTCTTTCCCATCTTGTGGTCATCCTGTTGGGCTACGGCGCGGCCCAGCTAGGCCTGACTTCAACCAGCACCTGTTTTTGTCTCAACCCCATATCGAGCTAGAGACTTTAGAACTGGTGTTATAGTGCTATCAGTCCAGAATAGGGGACCCTAGGGAAAAGATGCACAATGCCACTCTTGGTTTGTTGATGTGGTTCATGTTTCCCTCTAAGCAGAGCCACAGAGTTAGTGTTGCCGACCGCTGCACTGTCACTGGCACTCTGACTGGGGAATCAATGGTGACCTTTGATATTCAGCCATGAAATGCACTGACTACAACAATGAGAGAGCTGTAGAGAGCTGTATCACTCTCACTGGAGTGCTGCTCACACTGAGGACACCAATCCAACGAGAAGATACATTTCAGCTATGCTGTTACACTCAATCAAGCTGTGAGAGAAAAGGGTTGACAAACTGGCAGAAAGAATTGTTTTGATCCATTGATTCAAACAGAATAATAGAATGCTGTATAGAATTAGTAGAAGTACTACTTTGCTCTTCTGTTAGTACGTTAGTTATGGTCCTACTGTCTTGGCTGGAGAATGCTCTGCTGTCTCACAATGTGCGCTTGCTTTGCAACAGAGGAGGTGGAGGACGAGGAGGTTGCAGAGGAGAAGGAGGAGGAGGAGGAGGTTGCAGAGGAGGAGGAGGAGGTAGAGGAGGAGGATGTTGCAGAGGAGAAGGAGGAGGAGGTAGAGGAGGAGTATGTTGCAGAGGAGAAGGAGGAGGAGGTGGTAGAGGAAGAAGAGGTGGCGGAGGAGGTGGAGGAGGAGGTTGCAGAACAGGAGGAGGAGGAGGAGGTAGAGGAGGAGTATGTTGCAGAGGAGAAGGAGGAGGAGGTGGTAGAGGAAGAAGAGGTGGCGGAGGAGGTGGAGGAGGAGGTTGCAGAGGAGAAGGAGGAGGAGGTAGAGGAGGAGTATGTTGCAGAGGAGAAGGAGGAGGAGGTAGAGGAGGAGTATGTTGCAGAGGAGAAGGAGGAGGAGGTGGTAGAGGAAGAAGAGGTGGCGGAGGAGGTGGAGGAGGAGGTTGCAGAACAGGAGGAGGAGGAGGTAGAGGAAGTTGCGGAGGAATTTGTAGAGGAGGAGGAGTTTGCAGAAGAGAAGGAGGATGTACATGTCGTCGGGGCATGAACTCTACAAGGTGTCAAAAGCGTTCCACAGGAATGCTGGCCCATGTTGACTCCAATGCTTCCCACAGTTGTGTCAAGTTGGCTGGATGTCCTTTGGGTGTTGAACCATTCTTGATACACACGGAAAACTGTTGAGCGTGAAAAACCCAGAAGAGTTGCAGTTCTTGACACACTCAAACCGGCGTGCCTGGCACCTACTACCATACCCTGTTCAAAGGCACTTAAATATTTTGTCTTTCCCATTCACCCTCTGAATAGAACAAATACACAATCCATGTCTTAATTGTCTCAAGGCGTCAAAATCCTTCTTTATTAACCTGTCTCCTCCCCTTCATCTACACTAATTGAAGTAGATTTAAAAAACAACATCAATAAGGGATCATAGGTTTCACCTGGATTCACATTTACATTTACATAATTTAGCAGACGCTCTTATCCAGAGCGATTCACCTGGTCAGTCTATGTCATGGAAAGAGCAGGTGGAAGCTACTGTATGTAGTGTGTTATTAAAAGTTTAACTGTTTTGTCAGGAGGGTGGGTCCCTGTAATAATTTAATCTGCTCTGGGTTGAAAGAGATACCCCACCTCCTACAATGTATACAATCTGGAAGGGAGAGTGTTTAATCAGGGTGGTAAAATACTGGAGAATCTGTTTCTTTCCCTAGGGGCTCAGGACGATAACAGCGAATCAGGTCTGGACACACCTAAACCACACCTGCACACCTTTCTTATGTTGTATTACTCACACATATTCAGGCTGAACCAGACAATGCAGTGTTGTTCAATACCACAGTCTTATCTCAACTGATTATCTAAAACAAAAGATTGGTGGTCATATAGCGTGGGTTAACTGCATCGCTAGCTAAATCCATCACCATTGCCAGCAACTGCTTGACATGCATGACGGACCCTGTGTTAGAAAGGCTTGTAAATGGATATGGGACAATACACCCAGGAGAGGAGAGATGTGAGCTGGGATAGCGGGACTGGCAGGGGGGTAGCAGGTCTGGCTGGGGTGTAGTAGGACTGGCTGGGGGGAAGTAGGACTGGCTGGGGGGTAATAGGACTGGCTGGGGGATAATAGGACTGGCTGGGGGGTAGTAGGACTGGCTGGGGGGTAATAGGACTGGCTGGGGGGTAGTAGAACTGGCTGGGGGTAGTAGGACTGGCTGGGGGGTAGTTAGTCTGGCTGGGGGATAGTAGGACTGGCTGGGGGGTAGTTGGTCTGGCTGGGGGGTAGTAGAACTGGCTGGGGGGTAGTTGGACTGGATGGGGGTAGTAGGACTGGCTGGGGGTAGTTGGTCTGGCTGGGGGGTAGTATAACTGGCTGGGGGGTAGTAGGACTGGCTGGGGGGTAGTAGGACTTGCCTGGGGGTAATAGGACTGGCTGGGGGGTAGTATGACTGGCTGGGGGTAGTAGGACCGGCTGGGGGGTAGTAGGACTGGCTGGGGGGTAGTAGGACTTGCCTGGGGGTAGTAGGACTTGCCCGGGGGGTAATAGGACTGGCTGGGGGGTAGTATGACTGGCTGGGGGTAGTAGGACCGGCTGGGGGCAGTAGGACTGGCTGGGGGTAGTAGGACTGGCTGGGGGTAGTAGGACTGACTGGGGGGTAGTAGGACTGGCTGGGGGGTAGTAGGACTGGCTGGGGGGTAGTAGGACTGACTGGGGAGATAGTAGGACTGGCTGGAGGTGAGGGGTAGTAGGACTGGAACAGTTGATAATCAATACCTGGTTATGAGGGGAAGGGAGGGGGGGGGTGGATTTTTGTTTGAATGTGAAACAGATATTGTTTGGTTGGGAAAACCAGTTTTGCAAGTAGGCCTACATTTTATTTTGTCAATACCTGAAAACTCCCTTTTCCCACTTGGGAAGATGTTGCAAAATCTAAACCAAAGTGAGTATATTGAACCAAAATTATAATGGATAACCTGAACTCCAAAAAGGTTCAGGAGCACATTTCAAAGCCAATACTTTTGTATCCTCCTCAAACCAGCCTTCATGACTGTTCTAGTGTCTCCCAAAATGCTAGATGGAGAGAAAGTGGACCTTGATGTAAGTTTGTCCTTCCCTACCCATATGGAATACAGCTGTTCTTCGTGGACAGTCTCAGATATTTCTTCAATGCCTAATGGTTAAGTCTAGCATGGGGTTGTAAGGGTTATCTGATCCGAGATCTGTGGTTAAGTGCAACTTCTAACTCAAGCAACTGACTAGGTCCTCCCTGACCTCTCACCCTGTCTTCTGACCTCTCACACTTGACCGTGTCCTGCCTGTAGGATCTCCACCGCAAGCATATGGAGAAGGACCTGACTGAGCTGCAGACGCTTATTGAGGCCCATTTTGAGAGCCGCCAAAAAGATGAAGAGGAGCTCATCGACCTCACTGATGGTATTGTGAGATACTGTCACATTCTGTGTAGGCTACAGATAGCCTGCTGGTTGCTCTGTCATTGCTTCACGTACAGTTCCAGTCAAATACTTGTAATAAGGTTATGGTCTATGATATAATAGGAATTAAATATCTATGGGATGGGGATCACTGGCTTCTAATCTGTTACTATCCTCTCTGTGCCTAGATCTCAGGATAAGCGCAGGTCTGAGAGAGCAGAGCAGGTGAGGATCCGAACAGAGAAAGAAAAGGAGCGTCAAAACAGAACAAACGTGAGTATCCCCATAGCGACACAAGGAAGGGAAGTGAACAGCATGGAACGCTCTATATTAGTAGAAAGTAGGACAACTGTAGTAATGTTGTAGTACTATTGTGGTAATGTTGTAGTAATGTTTTAGTGATGTTTTGGTAATGTTGTAGCAATATTGTGGTAATGATGTAGTCATGTTGTAGTAATGCTGTAGTAATGCTGTAGTAATGGTGTGGTAATGTGGTAGTAATGTGGGGTTATGTGGTGGTAATGTTGTAGTAATGTTGTAGTAATGTTGTGGTCATGTGGTAGTAATGTGGGGCTGTGTGGTGGTAATGTTGTGGTAATGTTGTAGTAATGTTGTAGTAATGTTGTGGTCATTTAGTAGTAATGTGGGGTTGTGTGGTGGTAATGTTGTTGAATGTTGTAGTAATGCTGTGGTCATGTGGTAGTAATGTTGGGTTGTGTGGTGGTAATTTTGTGGCAATGTTGTAGTAATGTTGTACGTTTCTCTCATCTCCAGGACGAAAGGGCACGGAAGGAGGAAGAGGAATTTAAGAAGAAACCCGAGGATGACGCCAATAAAAAGAAGGTCCTCACCAATTTGCAGTCCAGCGGGAATAAGGTGACCGAAATCATCCTAAAACACCACTACAGCACCAGTTTTTGTGACGTGTTATCAGAGCTAATGTCTGTTATTTTTATTATAACTACAGACAGAAAAGAATGGCAGGCCAAAAATGAAAACAGAGCGAGAGAAGAAGAGAGCGATCTTAAGTGAACGGCGAAAGGAGCTGAATATTGACCATCTCAAACAGGACAAACTAATGTAACTGGGTTCAGAAGAACTTTACACTGGCATGTAGTTCTGATAACAGTATGAGGGACATTCTCCAATAATTAATATGTTAAAATCTTACCCTAATCAGATTAACTACTCTCTCATTATTAATTATACACACTTGTACATGTGTAAAATAGGACAAATAAACGCACCAAATTATTATTATTATTATTATTATTATTATTATTATTATTATTATTATTATTATTATGCCACAGATGTTCAGTTAACCTCTGAGCAGAATTATAGGCTCTTCCTAATTTCCCCTATGTTCTGTTATTTCCACTCCATATAGAGAGAAGGCTGCTGACCTGTGGAAGTGGATATATCAGCTTGAGGCAGAGAAATTTGATCTGCAGTACCAACACTCACGGCAGAAATATGATGTAAGATTTACACATTCTTTTCATTCTAGACTTTAGGCTATAGTGTCAAACTGAGTACAAACAGTATGTATAATATAATATGCCATTTAGCAGACGCTTTTATCCAAAGCAACTTACAGTTATGCGTGCATACATTTTTACGTATGGGTGGTCCCGTGGATCGAACCCACTACCCTGGCGTTACAAGCGCCATGCTCTACCAATTGAGCTACAGAGGACCACTCGAACCTGCGCATGTGATTCAAAGTGACATGAGTATAGATGTATATACTGCTTTTGCATAAAATTAACAAAATACCACAAAACCGCACCCTCTGAAGTTCGTCCAAGATCTGGAAACTACTGTATATCTCACTTGAATGGACTTGACAGGGAGACATAGAAAAGTCAGTTGGCTGTGATCCAAGATAAATATAAAGATGTATGTTAGATGTTGATAAGAAATATGGTAGATGGTTGTATTTACTGTCAAAACTCTTTATATACAGTGAGGGAAAAAAGTATTTGATCCCCTGCTGATTTTGTACGTTTGCCCACTGACAAAGAAATGATAAGTCTATAATTCTAATGTTAGGTTTATTTGAACAGTGAGAGACAAAATAACAACAAAAAATTCAGAAAAACGCATGGCAAAAATGGTATAAATTGATTTGCATTTTAATGAGGGAAATAAGTATTTGACCCCCTCTCAATCAGAAAGATTTCTGGCTCCCAGGTGTCTTTTATACAGGTAACGAGCTGAGATTAGGAGCACACTCTTAAAGTGCTCCTAATCTCAGCTTGTTACCTGTATAAAAGACACCTGTCCACAGAAGCAATCAATCAATCAGATTCCAAACTCTCCACCATGGCCAAGACCAAAGAGCTCTCCAAGGATGTCAGGGACAAGATTGTAGACCTACACAAGGCTGGAATGGGCTACAAGACCATCGCCAAGCAGCTTGGTGAGAAGGTGACAACAGTTGGTGCGATTATTCGCAAATGGAAGAAACACAAAAGAACTGTCAATATCCCTCTGCCTGGGGCTCCATGCAAGATCTCACCTCGTGGAGTTGCAATGATCATGAGAACGGTGAGGAATCAGCCCAGAACTACACGGGAGGATCTTGTCAATGATCTCAAGGCAGCTGGGACCATAGTCACCAAGAAAACAATTGGTAACACACTACGCCGTGAAGGACTGAAATCCTGCAGTGCCCGCAAGGTCCCCCTGCTCAAGAAAGCACATATACATGGAGGAGGAATGCTGCCTATGACCCCAAGAATACCAACCCCACCGTCAAACATGGAGGTGGAAACATTATGCTTTGGGGGTGTTTTTCTGCTAAGGGGACAGGACAACTTCACCGCATCAAAGGGACGATGGACGGGGCCATGTACCGTCAAATCTTGGGTGAGAACCTCCTTCCCTCAGCCAGGCCATTGAAAATGGGTCATGGATGGGTATTCCAGCATGACAATGACCCAAAACACACGGCCAAGGCAACAAAGGAGTGGCTCAAGAAGAAGCACATTAAGGTCCTGGAGTGGCCTAGCCAGTCTCCAGACCTTAATCCCATAGAAAATCTGTGGAGGGAGCTGAAGGTTTGAGTTGCCAAACGTCAGCCTCGAAACCTTAATGACTTGGAGAAGATCTGCAAAGAGGAGTAGAACAAAAACCATTTACATTTACATCATTCAGCAGGTGCTCTTATCCATTACAAATTGGTGCATTCAACTTATGATAGCCAGTGGGACAACCACTTTTTTTTTATGGGGGGGGGTAGAAAGATGACATTATACTATTCCAGGTATCCCTTAAAGAGGTAGGGTTTCAAGTGTCTCCGGAAGGTGGTCAGTGACTCTGCTGTCCTGGCGTCATGGGAGAGCTTGTTCCACCATTGGGGTGCCAGAGCAGCGAATAGCTTTGACTGGGCTGAGCGGGAACTGTGCTTCCGTAGAGGTAGGGGAGCTAGCAGGCCAGAGGTGGATGAACGTAGTGCCCTCATTTGGGTGTAGGGCCTGATCAGAACCTGAAGGTAAGGAGGTGCCGTTCCCCTCACAGCTCCGTAGGCAAGCACCATTGTCTTGTAGTAGATGCGAGCCTCAACTGGAAGCCAGTGGAGTGTGCGGAGGAGCGGGGTGACATGAGAGAACTTGGGAAGGTTGAACACCAGACGGGCTGCAGCGTTCTGGATAAGTGGTAGGGGTTTAATGGCAGCGAGCCCAGCCAACAGCGAGTTGCAGTAATCCAGACGGGAGATGACAAGTGCCTGGATTAGGACTGTGCCGCTTTCTGTGTAAGGTAAGGTCGTACTCTGTGAATGTTGTAGAGCATGAACCTGCAGGATCGGGTCACCGCTTTGATGTTAGCGGAGAATGATAGGGTGTTGTCCAGGGTCACGCCAAGGTTCTTTACACTCTGGGAGGAGGACACAATGGAGTTGTCAACCGTGATGGCGAGATCATGGAGCGGGCAGTCCTTCCCCGGGAGGAAGAGCAGCTCCGTCTTGCCGAGATTCAGCTTGAGGTGGTGATCCGACATCCACACTGATATGTCTGCCAGACATGCAGAGATGCGATTTTCCACCTGGTTATCAGAAGGGGGAAAGGAGAAAATTAATTGTGTGTCGTCTGCGTAGCAATGATAGAAGAGACCATGTGAGTATATGACAGAGCCAGGTGACTTGGTGTATAGAGAGAACTGGTGTTGAGAGCACTTGGTGCGGAGACAGATTCTCGCCACGCCACCTGGTAGGAGCGACCTGTCAGGTAGGACGCAATCCAAGAGTGAGCAGCGCCGGAGATGCCCAACTCGGAGAGGGTGGTGAGGAGGAACTGATGGTTCACAGTATCAAAGGCAGCGGATAGGTCTAGAAGGATAAGAGCAGAGGAGAGAGAGTTAGCTTTAGCATTGTGGAGAGCCTCCGTGAACAGAGAAGAGCTGTCTCAGTTGAATGACCAGTCTTGAAACCTGACTGGTTTGGATCAAGAAGGTCATTCTGAGAGAGATAGCAGGAGAGTTGGCTAGAGACGGCACGCTCAAGAGTTTTGGAGAGAAAAGAAAGAAGGGATACTGGTCTGTAGTTGTTGACATCGGAGGGATCGAGTGTAGGTTTTTTGAGGAGGGGTGCAACTCTCGCTCTCTTGAAGACGGAAGGGACATGGCCAGCAGTCAAGGATGAGTTGATGAGCGAGGTGAGGTAAGGGAGAAGGTCTCCGGAAATGGTCTGGAGAAGAGAGGAGGGGAAAGGGTCAAGCGGGCAGGTTGTTGGGAAGAAAGAAGTCAAAGCATAGGGTAGGGCAGTGTGAGCAGGACCACCGGTGTCATTTGACTTAATAAATGAGGATCAGATGTCATCAACATTCTTTTCAAAATGGTTGACGAAGTCATCCACAGAGAGGGGGGAGGAGGAGGAGGATTCAGCAGGGAGGAGAAGGTGGCAAGGAGCTTCCTAGGGTTAGAGGCAGAGGCTTGAAATTTAGAGTGGTAGAAAGTGGCTTTGGCAGCGGAAACAGAGGAAGAGAATGTAGAGAGGAGGGAGTGAAAAGATGCCAGGTCCGCAGGGAGTCTAGTTTACCTCCATTTCCGCTCAGCTGCCCGGAGCTCTGTTTTGTGCGTCGACACATTACCATCTGAGCAGGGGCAGAGTGAGTAGTGTTGGAGGAGAGCGAGAGAGAAAAGGATACAAAGTAGTGGTCAGAGACTTGGAGGGGAGTTGCAGTGAGATTAGTAGAAGAACAGCATCTAGTAAAGATGAGGTCAAGCGTATTGCCTGCCTTGTGAGTAGGGGTGGACGGTGAGAGGGTGAGGTCAAAAGAGGAAAGGAGTGGAAAGAAGGAGGCAGAGAGAAATGAGTCAAAGGCAGATGTAGGGAGGTTAAAGTCACCCAGAACTGTCAGGGGTGAGCCATCCTCAGGAAAGGAACTTATCAAGTCGTCAAGCTCATTGATGAACTCTCCAAGGGAACCTGGAGGGCGATAAATGACAAGGATGTTCAGCTTGAATGGGCTAGTGACTGTGACAGCATGGAATTCAAATGAGGAGATAGACAGATGGGTCAGGGGAAAAAGAGAGAATGTCCACTTGGGAGAGATGAGGATTCCTGTGCCACCGCCGCGCTGACCAGATGCTCTCGGGGTATGCGAGAACACATGGTCAGACGAGGAAAGAGCAGTAGGAGTAGCAGTGTTTTCTGTGGTAATCCATGTTTCCATCAGCGCAAAGAAGTTGAGGGACTGGAGGGTAGCATAGGCTGAGATGAACTCAGTTCATCTGAAGAACGGCAGTTCCAGAGACCAGAGACAGGTCGTGCGCGCAGGGACCACCAGATTAGAGTGGCAACAGCCACGTGGTGTGAAGCGTTTGTATGGCCTGTGCAGAGAGGAGAGAACAGGGATAGACAGACACATAGTTGACAGGCTACAGAAAAAGGCTACAATAATGCAAAGGAGATCGGAATGAAATGAACTAAACATCTGGGAAAGCGAGAGAGTGGGGCCTCCCTCACTTACGTTTCACTGAAACACTCAAATATAACTCTCCCAACTTTCACTTTAGAAATTATAATTGTTGTAAACTACAGCGGTTCAATGTTTTCTAGGAATAGTCTCTAACTTAGTTTATTCAGCTAGCTAACTTGGTACAGTATTCTTCTGTGAAAACCGTCCAGGGCACCGAATCCTATGACGCCATAGTCAACTAGCATGCCAGCTTCCAATAACACGGTTTAGCACCAATACTCGGTTACAACAAACCACCAGTGTGTTAACACGCCAAGCAGATCATTCGTGTCCGTGTCTAACGTTGTGTAAAGTTTTGGGTTAGTTTTGACAGTTTGAGTGAGTACGTCGTCAACTTATTCATACTAGCTAGCCATTGCTCTCTGCCAACGAACCAACACCCCCTCCCACGGCACGAACACACATTTACATTACATTTACATTTTAGTTGTCTTATCCAGAGCGACTTACAGTTAGTGAGTGCATACATTTTCATACTGGCCCCCCGTGGGAAAAGAACCCACAACCCTGGCATTGCAAGCACCATGCTCTACCAACTGAGCTACAGGGGACTATGTACACACAGAGAGAGCCAAGCTAATTTTAACTAGTCACCCATGTCCCGAATTCCCTTGAACGACTCGTTACCAGTATGTAAAAACAAAACACAAATAAATGTAGGTTATAACTTACCCTTATGTGACGACCCTCCCACTCTGTCTGCCGTATTCTCTCTTTGCTCTTGTTTCCTTATTAGGATGCCGGTGGGCGGAGTTGGGGGGGTCGTCAGCTACATGGGAAACACCTGGGCCGGGTGTGTCCCAGGATAAATGGACCTCTTCCACATTCATTGGGGAGACTCTCTCCAGGCAGATACTTTGATCTTGGTTGTGATATTTTTGAGGCTTTTTTGGGTTGTTTGCTTTGGCACTTTTCAACACTTTTCCATATTACATTTATGCATGCAAACACTCACGTACACTACTGATTACTGATTACACACACCATTGTTATTTGATTTAGTTTATTTTAATTAATAAATATATACTTTGAGTACTCCTTGTCTCCACGTGTCTCCCTTTTGTTACGAACTTGAGCCGGGTCGTAACAAGTGGGGGGCTCGTCTGGGATTTTGAACTGGTTGTGTTTGGGAGAACGTGGAGTTAATGTCCAATTCTGTAGGGTTTTTCTTTGTAAATTTTGTTAGTTTGTTTGAGTTTGATAGGCCAGTATTGGTTGCCTTTGGGTTTTGTACTGCGTTGGAGAGAGTACATTGGTTAGTTTCCAGTCCCTGCCCAGCCTGGAAACTCTTGCTCTACTCGCTGTTGGGACATCGGTCTGAGGTGAGTACAATCGGCTGTGTACCTCAGTGGGAGATTGGGTAGGGTAGTGACATTTGCTACCCGGAGCTATAGCTTTTTCCCCTGATAGGCTTAGTGACGTGTTTTGTTTTGGGATACGTTGGGCATGGTTAAATGTTTTTTATTTTTGTGTGGTGTCAGTGGACTGAGCAGTTGTCTCGGGGCACATCCGTGGCTTGGGGAAATCTACCAGCGTGCTGGGGGTTTAATTCCTTGCCAGCGGGCTACAGTGCGTAATTACCCACCGCAAATCTGCACGAAGACTAGGGTTGAGTTATTGCAGGTTTTGGGGGAAGCTCCATATCCCAGCTCTTTTCTGTGGTGCTCGGTGTGATTGTGTTTCTCTTGTGTCTGGTGTGCTCAGCAGAGGGGTTGAGCAAGATTATTATGATCTATATATATTTAATTTTTTTTTCCCTGATTATGGCGTCTAATGTAGACGAGTTCATTCGCTTTCCATCAGAAGAACTGTTAGAATTATGTACTAAAGAACAGCTGTTGAAGGTTGCTGAACACTACAAGGTTGAAATTAGTGATAAACGTCTAAAAAAATTCTATTAGGTTAATATTGAAGGCCAATTTGATGGAGAGTGGTATTCTGGATGTTACCACTGGGGCAGCCTCTGCTGAGGACACGTTGTCTCCCCGATATGTTACAATGACCGTTCCATCGGTTAGTCATAGTAGTCTTCTTTTTGAACAGCAGAAAGAACTGCTTCTGTTACAGCTAGGGCATGATCGTGTAAAATATGAAAGGGAATTGGAATTTAAACAGGATATGGAGCGTGCTAAAATCAAGCTGCAACAAGAGCGACTAGAGTTGGTTAGGGAAGGAAAGCTCTCAGGGGAGAGTTTGCTCTGGGAAGGTGACCCAGAGTTACCTAGGGTCGTTCCTCTTTTGGTCGTAATCCAGAGACATTTGATGTTGTAGGGAATTTACGGTTGTTGCCCCAGTTTAATGAAAAGGACCCGGAGACATTCTTTTCGTTGTTTGAGCGTGTTGCTGACGCTAGGAGTTGGCCTGATTCTGATCGCACTTTGATGTTGCAGTGTGTGCTGACTGGTAAAGCGCAAGAAGCATATTCAGCTCTTAGCGTAGCAGACAGTGTTAGTTATGAGAAGGTTAAAACGGCTGTGTTACAGAGTTACGAATTGGTCCCTGAGGCTTACCGCCAACGATTTAGAACTTTAAAAAGGGATGATCAGCAGACTCATGTTGAGTTTGCGCGAATATTATCTTCACAGTTCAATCGCTGGTGTTCTGCCTCTGCAGTTATGACTTTCCAAGGGCTGTGTGATCTGATTATGTTAGAACAATTTAAGGACACAATCCCTGATCGTATAGCGAGCGTACATTAACGAACGAAAAATAAAGACTGTTGCTGAAGCTGCGGTTTTGGCAGATGAATATGTGTTGACTCACAAAAATGTTTTTGCAGAACCCCGTATTCGGAGTGAGTGGGGGCGTTCGCAGAGATTTGGGCCTCGCTCGCCGAGATACTTCGGTTCCCGGGCAGAGTTTCATTCAAATAGGGTTGAGCCTGATACCCGTGGTAAAACTGACGTTGGTCAAGAGTGTCACTACTGTCAAGAATTAGGTCATTGGAAAAATGAATGTCCGATTCTTAGATCTAGGGGTAAATTCAGTACAGGTGCTTATGGTAAATCGAGGCCTGCAGCGTTAGCCGCGCCTGTTCCACATCAGTTCACTCATGACGCATTGTCTCCCTGCCCGGAGCCAGGTGAAGGGTTATATTGATCCCGACTATTTACCTTTCGTTACGGAGGGTTTTGTGTCTATGGTAGGAAGTAAGAACCTAGTGCCAGTAAAGATCCTAAGAGACACAGGTGCCTCTGAATCATTTGTGTTGGAGTCTGGTTACCCTTCTCTGCGGAGACTGATTCGGGGAATAGTGTTCTAATCAGGGGAATAGGTTTGAACACTCTGTCAGTTCCATTGCATAAACTGATGTTGGATTGTGGACTGGTGAAAGGTGAGGTTGTTGTGGGGGTGCGTCCTTCATTGCCTATTGAGGGTATTGACGTGATCCTTGGAAATAACTTGGCTGGGGAGCGTGTGTGGCCTATCGTGTCTCCATCTTTAGTGGTTTCCACTAAGCCGTCAATTGTAGGGATTCCTGATGAGAGGGCGCAGAATTTCCCAGAGGTGTTTTCTGCGTGTGCAGTGACGCGTTCTATGATCCATGACGACCTGGTCACGGAGCTGGCTAACGAGAATACCATAAAGAAGTCTGTTACTGTTTTCCCTGTTATCCCGTTATCTGTATCCCGCTCCGATTTAATCGAGGCGCAACGGACTGACCCTACATTAGAAGAGTTGCGGGACCAAATTGTGTCTGTGGAACAGTTGGGAGATGTCGCACAGGGCTATTTTCTCCAAGAGGAGGTCCTGATGAGAAAGTGGATGTCTCATGGTAGTTGTTTTCTGGGGGAGGCGATTAGTCAGGTTGTGGTACCAGTTAAGCTTCGTGAGTTGGTGCTGACAACTTCTCTACAACGACGTTGCTGGGCATATGGGTGTGAGAAAAACCTACAATCGCATATTACGACATTTTTTTTGGCCAAGATTAAAGAGGGATGTTTCTGATTTCATCAAAACTTGTCACACCTGTCAATTAACTGGTAAACCTAATCAAGCTATTAAGCCGGTACCACTGTTCCCTATTCCTGTACTCAGTAACCCTTTTGAGTATCTGATTATTGACTGTGTTGGTCCTCTGCCTCGTTCCAGAAAGGGTAGTAATTATTTGTTGACTGTGATGTGTCAGACCACTAGGTTTCCTGCTGCCTATCCTCTCAGGTCTATCACGACTAAGTCTGTGTTAAAAGCTTTGACTCAGTTTTTTCTCACTGTTTGGAATCCCTAAGGTCATTCAAAGTGATCAAGGATCTAATTTCACCTCTAATCTCTTTGGACAGGTTCTCCAACAACTCCATATTAAACACAACTTGGCTAGCGCTTATCATGCCCAAAGTCAAGGAGCACTGGAACGTTTCCATCAAACGCTTAAGTCTTTGTTGAGATCTTATTGTACTGAGATGGATAAGGATTGGGAGGAGGGGTTGCCTTGGTTACTGTTAGCTGCTAGGGAGGTTTCACAGGAGAGCACAGGTTTTAGCCCAAATGACCTAGTGTTTGGACATAAGGTGCGTGGGCTTTTATCTGTTCTCCAGGATGACTGGAAGTCTCCCGAGTCTCCTCAGTCCCTGTTATCATATGTGTGTGATTTTCGGCGACGCTTGTATGCCGCTGGTGAAATGGCTAAAGAGAAGCTATCATCTTCACAGGACAGGATGAAGAGCATATATGATCGGCGAGCTGAGCCTCGTCACTTTAGTCCAGGTGATCGGGTTCTGGCTCTGCTGCCAATTGTTGGTTCTCCTTTTCAAGCCAAGTTTCAAGGTCCATATACAGTGGTGCGCCAGGACACTGAGCAAAATTATCTAGTTGCCACTCCAGAACGGAGGAAAGCACATCAACTGTGCCATATAAATTTGTTAAAACCCTATTATGCACGTTCCTCTGAGACTGAACAGGGGAGTCTACAGAGGACGGTAAGGCTGTTCTTTTGGCTGATACTGTTTATTCCCTGGATTCTGGTCATGCTAGGTCTGTGCAGGAGCAGGAAGATGTTTCTGGTCCCGACGATTGCATACTGCAGGGTAGATTGAAGAATTCAGAGACACTGGAGATTTTAGATAGTCTTCTTACTCATCTACCTGTTGATGGGCGGAAAGAGATGGTGGGTCTGATTCGGAGATTTCCAGGGTTGTTTTCTGATACACCAACACGTACAAACTTAATAGAACATGATATTGACATTGGAGATGCTGACCCCATTCGTCAACGGTTCTATAGAGTTTCTTCAGAGAAACTGCGTTGTCTGGATGCTGAGGTCAGGTACATGCTGGAGAGTAAAATAGCAGAGCCTTCTTTCTCCAGTTGGGCTTCTCCCTGTATCTTGGTCAGTAAATCGGATGGAACAAACAGATTTTGTACGGACTACCGTAAGGTAAGCGATGTCACTAAGCCGGATTCATTTCCTCTTCCTCGGATGGAGGACTGCGTTGATCAAGTCGGGCGCAGCTAAGTTTGTGAGCAAATTTGACCTGTTAAAGGGCTATTGGCAGGTGCCACTGACGAGTAGGGCACGTGAAATCTCTGCCTTTATTACACCTTTTGGTCTGTACTCGTATTCGGTTATGAGTTTCGGGCTGCGTAATGCGCCTGCAACTTTTCAGCGACTTATGAACAGGGTTGTCTCTGGTCTGGCCGGGTGCGCTGTTTATCTGGACGATGTAGTGATATATGCAGATACTTGGGAGGAACACCTGTCCCGTATTCAAGCCTTGTTCGAACGTCTGGCTGCGGGTCGTCTCACGATAAATTTGGCTAAATGTGAGTTTGCTCAGGCGACTGTGACATACCTTGGAAAGGTGGTTGGGCAGGGTGAAGTGCGTCCTGTTCGGGCTAAAGTGGTAGCTATTGATGCTTTTCCACTACCAACTACTAAAAAGGAACTGATGCGTTTCTTGGGAATGATTGGGTATTATCGTGGTTTTTGTAGGAACTTCTCTACTGTGGTCGCTCCTTGACAGATTTGCTGAAAGCTAAGGCTGTGTACGTATGGTCTTCTCATTGTCAACAGGCTTTCGAAGATGCAAAGAGGTTGCTTACTTCAACTCCGGTACTGGCTGCTCCTTGTGTGGATTTGTCATTTACCTTGCAGGTGGATGCTAGTCATGTAGGGGCTGGTACGTTGGGCCGGGGGTCCTTGTTGGTCCCCGGTCTTATGGGGGGTGTGACGACCCTCCCACTCTGTCTGCCGTATTCTCTCTTTGCTCTTGTTTCCTTATTAGGATGCCGGTGGGCGGAGTTGGGGGGTCGTCAGCTACATGGGAAACACCTGGGCCGGGTGTGTCCCAGGATAAATGGACCTCTTCCACATTCATTGGGGAGACTCTCTCCAGGCAGATACTTTGATCTTGGTTGTGATATTTTGAGGCTTTTTTGGGTTGTTTGCTTTGGCACTTTTCAACACTTTTCCATATTACATTTATGCATGCAAACACTCACGTACACTACTGATTACTGATTACACACACCATTGTTATTTGATTTAGTTTATTTTAATTAATAAATATATACTTTGAGTACTCCTTGTCTCCACGTGTCTCCCTTTTGTTACGAACTTGAGCCGGTTCGTAACACTTAGTAGCTACTGTTAGCCAGTTAAGTGCAAAGCTAGCCACTGAATCGATTCAGCCAGTTCGCGTCTGTCCCAACGGAGAGAAAGCGTCTCCAAATATTAAAGCTAGGTCGTTCCAGCTATTGTTTAGTTAGCTATCCAGGTAGCAACAAGCTAGCTACCTTTCGAGTACAGTAGCTACTAACTACCTAACGTTAACACTTCAGATAATGAGGCTAGATAAACAGCTGAATGGTAGGTAGCTAGCTGGCATAATTACAGGTACTCTTAAGCGTGAAATAACATTGGAAACAACTATCCACAGTTGCTAATAGTTACCAGTAGCTACCCGCTAGCTCGTCCAGGTAGTGGGTTAGCTAGCCTCGTGCTTCACCGGGCTCAGCCAAATGCAATACTTACCTACAATAATTACCTACAATAACCTACAATAACTACCTAGATAAACTACCTACAATACCTAACTACAATACCTACCTATAATCCCTCCTGAGATGTGTACAAAACCTGGTGGCCAACTACAATAAACTTCTGACCTCTGTGATTGCCAACAAGGGTTTTGCCACTAAGTACTAAGTCATGTTTTGCAGAGGGGTCATGAAACATGGGACCAACACTTTACATGTTGTGTTTATATTTTTGTTCAGTATAGATCATTCCTATACATACACAACATATCCCTAGAATCATCATTTCCTCCTATACTGTATCTTGTACATTTCATCAATCCTATCAATTGATCATTTCTTCCCTGAACCCTCGACCCAAAATATTGGGCCTAGTTTTCTTCCAGTAGTGTTGCAGCCATTGATAATACCCTGCTAGTTTTCATCCAGTAGTGTTGCAGCCATTGATAATACCCTGCTAGTTTTCATCCAGTAGTGTTTCAGCCGTTGATAATACCCTGCTAGTTTTCATCCAGTAGTGTTTCAGCCGTTGATAATACCCTGCTAGATTTCATCCAGTAGTGTTTCAGCCGTTGATAATACCCTGCTAGTTTTCATCTAGTAGTGTTGCAGCCATTGATAATACCCTGCTAGTTTTCATCCAGTAGTGTTTCAGCCGTTGATAATACCCTGCTAGTTTTCATCCAGTAGTGTTTCAGCCATTGATAATACCCTGCTAGTTTTCATCCAGTAGTGTTTCAGCCGTTGATAATACTCTGCTAAGACTGATAAGCCTGTCCCAATGTAGAGGCTCACCTTGAGCCTCATCAAGTTTCTGCCCCCTCCTGTCTTTCCATCCCCTCCACTCTCCGCCCGTTCCCAGTTGTTTGAAATGAATCTGCTGACAGCTGCAGGCTGACCCTGAGAGGGGCTGAGAGGGGCTGGCGCTGTGGGACACCCGGCCCACCACAAACCAGACAACAAAGGTCTGGGGTTAAAGAAAACTGTATCAGAAGAGAGCAGCCTATAGCTGAACAACCAAAACAACAAATGCACGCACGCCAACATGCACACAACACTCACACAAGTGTATGCACACACAGAAACACACACACACAGGGGGTACAATGGAACCGCAACATCTGAAAGGCCCCAAATCTACCTGTGAGGTCACCACTAGTAAAACGCCTTACAATAAAATACAGAACACCCAACACTGGTATTGTAAACATGCCAGCCCTACCGTCGGATACCTCATGTAGGGTATCTAATAGATTCTATATTTAGGTCTTATCTGATGGTTTAGCTCCCAGGCTCTAGAAAACAATATTAAAAGCCTGGATATTGACTAGCCTGAGCATGTCAGTACTGTATGTACTAAGAAGGACAGGAAACAGTTATTATATGGCTGCGGGCCACACACTGTTGGAATTGTAAGTTAACGGTGTTATACATCAAAGTAGCTATTTCTCACTGGTTTCAGACCTGCACAAACATGCCGGACTCAGTCCCACTTCAATCTGGGTGTAAACCACATCAATACTATCAATATTGTCTAAAACATCAATGTGTTTCAAATATCTGGGGAGGTGAACCGAATGCTGACATCCCACATTGTAGCATAGTACATGTGGCCTAGCCAGTCTCCAGATCTTAATCCCATAGAAAATCTGTGGAGGGAGCTGAAGGTTTGAGTTGCCAAACGTCAGGCTCAAAACCTTAATGACGTGGAGAAGATCTGCAAAGAGGAGTGGGACAAAATCCCTCCTGAGATGTGTGCAAACTTGGTGGCCAACAACAAGAAACGTCTGACCTCTGTGATTGCCAACAAGGGTTTTGCCACCAAGTACTAAGTCATGTTTTGCAGAGGGGTCAAATACTTATTTCCCTCATTAAAATGCAAATCAATTTATAACATTTTTGACATGCGTTTTTCTGGATTTTTGTTGTTGTTATTCTGTCTCTCACTGTTCAAATAAACCTACCATTAAAATTATAGACTGATCATTTCTTTGTCAGTGGGCAAACGTACAAAATCAGCAGGGGATCAAATACTTTTTTCCCTCACTGTAAATGTGCCCATTTGGGGATCTGACAGTATTTCTAATTGGCTTAACGCACCACCACTAATGACCTGTGGAGCTTCTCTAAGTAATGTTTTCTTCACCTCAAACAGCAAGCAAACACACAGTGTGAAAGGGAAATATGTCATGCTCTGATCCAGCGGAAAAGTCATAAAATAGGCCTACCTGATTACTTCTTATCAGTACTTGACTTGGACTGAAATAGGTTCCGGTGCTCATTTTGGGTGCTGGTACTGTCTATATTTAGGTGCAGGAGCGCCACAATACTTTTGAGCTAATATTCTATAAGAGGAACAGGAGCTCAAGCAGTAGAAAATGTGAAGTGCGGTACTCAGCTCCGGTGAGCTCCTGCCCAAGTCAAGCACTACTTCTTATCCCTTGCGCAAATAGCCTACAGCTGTGTCTGTCCAGAGCTCACTGGCGCTGGAAAATCTGAGGGCCCAGAATATTTTATACAATGTTGCAAGTTGGCTAGCGCAAGCTTTGGGCCGGACCCAAGTTAATAGTTGATACAATGTTTCAAGTATCATTTTCATTTAGATTTGGATATAATTTTTATTAACCACAAGACAATGATTTTGAGAGTTATTATAAATTAAATGAAACTGTTTCACGAAAATGTGCATATGAAAACCATAACTGGCACGCAGATCGGGAGAAATGGTAAGATAAATTGGCATTCCACAGGGTTGAATGTTTGCCGACTCCTCGTGTAGACTATTACCGGCAACTTCAGGAGGGTAATGGCAGAATGTGCAAAAGCCAGTAAGAGAGGGAGGAGAATAGTTGGGTCAGGTTTTTTTCTTCTGGTTATCTAGATCTCTGATCGCCCTCTTGAGGCATTTGTCTTATTTAATCAAACAGTAAGCTTAAAGCATCAGACAAGCTCAATGTATATAGTTGATTTCATTTAAACACATATGGCGTGTCTATATATGGAAAAAATATACGTTAAAAAATTTTGACCAATAGATTGGTCAAAAGAACAGATGACTTTCGGGGACAGCCCTTCAGAGCCCTGACTTCAACCCCATCGAACACCTTTGGGATGAATTTCGAGCCAACATCAGTGCCCATCTCACTAATGCTCTTGTGGCTGAATGGAAGCAAGTCCCCTTGGCAATGTTCCAACATCTAGTGGAAATCCTTCCCAGAAGAGTGGAGGCTGTTATAGCAGCAAAGGGGGGACCAACTCCACATTAATGCCCATGATTTTGGAATGAGATGTTCGACGAGCATGTGTCCAGCTTCAACCCCTGCTGAATGTATATTTTTTTATCTTGCTTTGTTTGCTCTTTCCAGTGTTATGTCTATCTCTGATAAGCTACCAAGGAAAGGGCTGAAAATAGCCCATATTCATATACAGTGGGGAGAACAAGTATTTGATACACTGCCGATTTTGCAGGTTTTCCTACTTACAAAGCATGTAGAGGTCTGTAATTTTTATCATAGGTACACTTCAACTGTGAGAGACGGAATCTAAAACAAAAATCCAGAAAATCACATTGTATGATTTTTAAGTAATTCATTTGCATTTTATTGCATGACATAAGTATTTGATACATCAGAAAAGCAGAACTTAATATTTGGTACAGAAACCTTTGTTTGCAATTACAGAGATCATACGTTTCCTGTAGATCTTGACCAGGTTTGCACACACTGCAGCAGGGATTTTGGCCCACTCCTCCATACAGACCTTCTCCAGATCCTTCAGATTTCGGGGCTGCCGCTGGGCAATACGGACTTTCAGCTCCCTCCCAAAGATTTTCTATTGGGTTCAGGTCTGGAGACTGGCTAGGCCACTCCAGGACCTTGAGATGCTTCTTACGGAGCCACTCCTTAGTTGCCCTGGCTGTGTGTTTCGGGTCGTTGTCATGCTGGAAGACCCAGCCACGACCCATCTTCAATGCTCTTACTGAGGGAAGGAGGTTGTTGGCCAAGATCTCGCAATACATGGCCCCATCCATCCTCCCCTCAATACGGTCCAGTCGTCCTGTCCCCTTTGCAGAAAAGCATCCCCAAAGAATGATGTTTCCACCTCCATGCTTCATGGTTGGGATGGTGTTCTTGGGGTCGTACTCATCCTTCTTCTTCCTCCAAACACGGCGAGTGGAGTTTAGACCAAAAAGCTCGATTTTTGTCTCATCAGACCACATGACCTTCTCCCATTCCTCCTCTGGATCATCCAGATGGTCATTGGCAAACTTCAGACGGGCCTGGACATGCGCTGGCTTGAGCAGGGGGACCTTGCGTGCACTGCAGGATTTTAATCCATGACGGCGTAGTGTGTTACTAATGGTTTTCTTTGAGACTGTGGTCCCAGCTCTCTTCAGGTCATTGACCAGGTGCTGCCGTGTAGTTCTGGGCTGATCCCTCACCTTCCTCATGATCATTTATGCCCCACGAGGTGAGATCTTGCATGGAGCCCCAGATCGAGGGTGATTGACTGTCATCTTGAACTTCTTCCATTTTCTAATAATTGTGCCAGCAGTTGTTGCCTTCTCACCAAGCTGCTTGCCTATTGTCCTGTAGCCCATCCCAGCCTTGTGCAGGTCTACAATTTTATCCCTGATGTCCTTACACAGCTCTCTGGTCTTGGCCATTGTGGAGAGGTTGGAGTCTGTTTGATTGAGTGTGTGGACAGGTGTCTTTTATACAGGTAACGAGTTCAAACAAGTGCAGTTAATACAGGTAATGAGTGGAGAACAGGAGGGCTTCTTAAAGAAAAACGAACAGTTCTGTGAGAGCCGGAATTCTTACTGTTTGGTAGGTGATCAAATACTTATGTCATTCAATAAAATGCAAATTAATTACTTTAAAATCATACAATGTGATTTTCTAGATTTTTGTTATAGATTCAGTCTCTCACAGTTGAAGTGTACCTATGATAAAAATTACAGACCTCTACATGCTTTGTAAGTAGGAAAACCTGCAAAATCGGCAGTGTATCAAATACTTGTTCTCCCCACTGTACACTATCAAGCATTTCACACATATTATTTAGATACTGACTGTTCACACTTGGTGGCCTATAGCAATACCCCACACGAAAAGGCTTTAGATGTGGCAAGTGAACCTGCAACCACAACACTTCAATAACACGACATAAGATCTTCTCTAAGCATTACAGGGATATGGCTCTGAATATACAGTGGGGAAAAAAAGTATTTAGTCAGCCACCAATTGTGCAAGTTCTCCCACTTAAAAAGATGGGAGAGGCCTGTAATTTTAATCATAGGTACACGCCAACTATGACAGACAAAATGAGAATTTTTTTTCCAGAAAATCACATTGTAGGATTTTTTATGAATTTATTTGCAAATTATGGTGGAAAATAAGTATTTGGTCACCTACAAACAAGCAACATTTCTGGCTCTCACAGACCTGTAACTTCTTCTTTAAGAGGCTCCTCTGTCCTCCACTCGTTACCTGTATTAATGGCACCTGTTTGAACTTGTTACCAGTATAAAAGACACCTGTCCACAACCTCAAACAGTCACATTCCAAACTACACTATGGCCAAGACCAAAGAGCTGTCAAAGGACACCAGAAACAAAATTGTAGACCTGCACCAGGCTGGGAAGACTGAATCTGCAATAGGTAAGCAGCTTGGTTTGAAGAAATCAACTGTGGGAGCAATTATTAGGAAATGGAAGACATACAAGACCACTGATAATCTCCCTCGATCTGGGGCTCCACGCAAGATCTCACCCTGTGGGGTCAAAATGATCACAAGAACAGTGAGCAAAAATCCCAGAACCACACGGGGGGACCTAGTGAATGACCTGCAGAGAGCTGGGACCAAAGTAACAAAGCCTACCATCAGTAACACACTACGCCGCCAGGGACTAAAATCCTGCAGTGCCAGACGTGTCCCCCTGCTTAAGCCAGTATATGTCCAGGCCCGTCTGAAGTTTGCTTGAGTGCATTTGGATGATCCAGAAGAGGATTGGGAGAATGTCATATGGTCAGATGAAACCAAAATATAACTTTTTGGTAAAAACTCAACTCGTCGTGTTTGGAGGACAAAGAATGCTGAGTTGCATCCAAAGAACACCATACCTACTGTGAAGCATGGGGGTGGAAACATCATGCTTTGGGGCTGTTTTTCTGCAAAGGGACCAGGACGACTGATCCGTGTAAAGGAAAGAATGAATGGGGCCATGTATCGTGAGATTTTGAGTGAAAACCAGCAAGGGCATTGAAGATGAAACGTAGCTGGGTCTTTCAGCATGACAATGATCCCAAACACACCGCCCGGGCAACGAAGGAGTGGCTTCGTAAGAAGCATTTCAAGGTCCTGGAGTGGCCTAGCCAGTCTCCAGATCTCAACCCCATAGAAAATCTTTGGAGGGAGTTGAAAGTCCGTGTTGCCCAGCGACAGCCCCAAAACATCACTGCTCTAGAGGAGATCTGCATGGAGGAATGGGCCAAAATACCAGCAACAGTGTGTGAAAACCTTGTGAAGACTTACAGAAAACGTTTGACCTGTGTCATTGCCAACAAAGGGTATATAACAAAGTATTGAGAAACTTTTGTTATTGACCAAATACTTATTTTCCACCATAATTTGCAAATAAATTCATTAAAAATCCTACAATGTGATTTTCTGGATTTTCTTTTCTCATTTTGTCTGTCATAGTTGACGTGTACCTATGATGAAAATTACAGGCCTCTCTCATCTTTTTAAGTGGGAGAACTTGCACAATTGGTGGCTGACTAAATACTTTTTTTCCCCACTGTATGTGATGTAAACAGAGAGGTCTACTTTCTTGGGGACCTGAATATTGACTGGCTTTCATCAAGCTGTCTGCTCCAGAGGAAGCTGCTTACTGTAACCAGTGCCTGTAATCTGGTTCAGGTTATTAATCAACCTACCAGGGTGTTTACAAACACTACAGGAACAAGATCATCCACATGTATCAATCACGTTTTTACTAATACTGTAGAACTTTGTTCTAAAGCTGTATCCGTAACCACTGGATGCAGTGATCACAATATAGTGGCTATATCCAGGTAAGCCAAAGTTCCAACAGCTGGACCTAAAATAGTGTATAAGAGATCATACAAAATATTTAACTGTGACTCATATGTGGATGATGTCAAAAATATTTGTTGGTCTAATGTGATTAATAAGGAGCATACAGATGCTGCACTTGATTAATTTATGAAATTGCTTCTTCCAGTTATTGATAAACATGCACCTGTTAGGAAACTGACTGTTATAACTGTTAAGCTCCATGGTTTGATGAGGAATTGAAAACTGTATGGTTGACAGAGATGGGGCAAAAGGAGTGGCTAATAAGTCTGGCTGTACATCTGACTGGTTGACTTACTGTAAATTGAGAAATTATATGACTAAGCTCAACAAAAAGAAGAAGAAACTGTATCATGAAGCCAAGATCAATGATATAAAACTGTGGAGTACTTTAAATGAAATAATGGGTAGAAAGACAAATTCAACTCCATCTTTCATCGAATCGGATGGCTTATTCATCACAAAACCATTTGATGTTGCCAATTATTTTAATGATTACTTCATTGGCAAAGTGGGCAAACTTAGGCAGGAAATGCTAACAATGAACAGTGAGCCATCGTATTCATGCATAAAAAAACAAATAACGAAAGAAAAGCATTGCAAGTTTGAATTTTGTAAAGTTAGTGTGGGAGAGGTGGAAAAATTATTGTTATCGATCAATAATGACAAACCTCCTGGCATTGACAACTTGTAAGCCTTGCCCAATGGACATCCTGGTACTCTACAGACAAGGAAGACTTGTGTGACAAATATAATGTTTTTCTGAAAACATATTTGGAAGTAACTTATGTGGATTGTTATTTCAGGGGGAATGTATCATAAGAAACCAAAACATTTGAGTTTCCTCACTTGTGATGAGCAACAGCATAGATGACTAAGAAGGTAAGAGGATGACCTTTGTAGTGTTGCAATGGAGGAAACAAAATGCTGAACATTGTTATGACCACCCTTACCCCTTTCAGTAAAGAAAACGTGACCTCAATATTCTAAACATTCGCCCCTGATACACATATCACACAATGCCAAATACAGACCATTTACCTCACAATACAGAGTTGGGTATCAGGGCAAAACCATCATGACTTAAGACATAACCTGATCATTCATATAATGAAAAACTAAAAAATAAGTTTTAAGTGAGAAGTAGGCATGGGCCTGAAGCCGAAAAATAAAGGAAATTCACAAGCACCACAATGTGTACTTCACCCATGCCCTACCAAAGGTTTTCCAGCACACAGCTTTGACCTACTAGAGTAGTTACGTATGTTGGTCTATTGTACTTCAAACAATGTGTGTGCAGGTTGCTTAGGATTCAAACCTTCTCAAACAGCCTAATTCATCCTCATATATATATATATATATATATATATATATATATATATATATATATATATATATATATATATATATATATATATATATATATATATATATATAAATAGAGAGAGAGATATATATATATATATATATATATATATACACTACCGGTCAAAAGTTTTAGAACACCTACTCATTCAAAGGTTTTTCTTTATTTTTACTATTTTCTACATTGTACAATAATAGTGAAGACATCAAAACTATGAAATAACACATACGGAATCATGAAGTAACCAAATAAATGTTAAAAAAATCTAAATATATTTTATATTTGAGATTCTTCAAATAGCCACCATTTGCCTTGATGACAGCTTTGCACACTCTTAGCTAGCTAGCCAGTTAGCCCTATTGACTTACTATGGACTTACCCATTCACTGAACCTTCCTAATTCTAGCCAGGACAATGGCAATAGAGACGAAACAAGATATACACAAAGTAAATGTTTTACTTCATAACTATCAGCTAGCTATATGTGAATCGTAATTATGTAGCTAACCAGATAGTATAAGAAGCAAAAATGTCCTAAAACCAATGTTATCCATGGTAGATGTCAATTCTTCATGGGTAGCTAGCTAACAATTCTTCGTGGCTATCTGGCTAACTAACAGTAGTAGCTAGCCAGTTAGCTCTATTGACTTACTATGGGCTTACGATCTACGTACACTACAGTGGACATTGTAGGCAGGTAAACATGCCAACATTAACACTGCATGTATTTATTAATGTAGCAAGATAAAATATTGTTGTCAGGAAACATATGAGATGTGAATAGGCAACATTTAATTCTGAAGTCGGAGTGTATTTTCTCTCGCTTCCGCTCAAATAATGGCTGCCTTTGATTTCAAGAAAATTAGCGTCATTTTTATGTGGTTGCATCATATTTCTTTGCATACGTTCCGTTAAAGCTTGCATCGATGCATGCTTCAAAATATGTACAAACGGAGTATGCATTCGAGAAGTGCCCTCCGTGCTCCGTTTCGCATACTTTGATTTGGACATACACTCCGACCCTCACATGCTCCAATTTGCGTGCTCGGAGCACGGTAGTATGTATTCATTTTAAAAAACACCCATTGACTTAATTCCTTGACATGCCTTAATTCCTGGGATAAATATATCATTGCACCAATGCATCACATCCAAAAGTGAGAATGTTCTTCAACAGTGCACGGTTACATGATGGAATAAGAGTTTGTCTTAGGACCATTTTAAGTGCATTTATAAACCATTATTCAACCAAGCTTACAATTTGGCAAGCACAAATGACTATCTCACAATTTCAACCATAACTGTTTATTAATTTGTCTAAAAATATTTAATTTAATTTAATTGTCAAATACACCATTAAATGATTTAACAATTTCAACTTTTTTTTTTCTCGCAAATTGAGGGCCAGCTTGTCAGGATGGGTAATGTGCTGTATAAGTACACATTAGTTAGAAGTAAGTACTCCTCAAGATACAATTCCTTTTAACTATCTAAATCCTGTGTAACAACTAGTAATTACATTGTACTTAGGCAAACATTACATATGCTTTGAAATAATGTCTTATTCCTCATCTGGGATGACACTTGTACTAAATTTGTTTTCGTAATCTCAACCAAGTTAACCCAGATGGTACGCTTTATTTTGGGGGCAAGTGCTAGCAACAACACTGAGTGGAGATATAGTTTGAACAGTGCACATTCATGGTTAAGTAATTAGAGCCTATTGAGCATATGCTATAATCTCTCAGACACCCAGTGCATCCACAAGGGATCCCAACCTTTGTCACAGTTGTTAATGAATCGGATGCAGCTGAGAAGAAGAGAAACACTAAGTTGGTGAATTTAGTGGAAACCTGCCCATTTGTAACAAGAACGGTAACAAGCATTCATTGTTACACTTCTCTAATCAGAGACCGCAATTACTACCAGGTAAATGTTGTTAGTACATTTTAACTATGAGTCATTAGAGTTAACTATTAATATTTACACACGTTATTACACTGTAATAAGGACCCCTTAAAAGGAAGTGTCACCGAGATGGGTAGAGTTTCTCTCATTTTAAAATCAGGCGATCCCACATGCGGTTGCAACCCCTAATTTGGGAAATGCTGGGTTAAGGTAAGGGTTAAGGTTAGGTGAAATTTCTTTGTGCATTTTTTATTAGGATCCCCATTAGCTAACGCTGTAACGTTAGCTAATCTTCCTGGGTTCCAACACCAATTAATAAGACACTACAAACAATTACAAATTAAAACTTTACAAACATTTAACAAGTAGACAATACAGACAATTAAAATACCTGACAGGTAACACATTTAACATTCAGTTGATGCTTTCTATTTCCTGTCACATGGTATATCGCATTAGATGTTCTTTTAGTCTTTTCTTGAAGGTGGATTTACTTTTTGCCTGAGAAATATGGATTGGTAAAGAGTTCCATTCAGCTATGGCTCTATATAAAACTGTAGATTTAAGGCGATTTGTCCTTGGCTTGTGTTGTGATGCCCTGAATTTACCTGTCTGGTTTGATGGTTATGCGTGTTGCTAGTATGTACTAACTGGTCTGACAAATACTGTGTTTTTTTTTTTAAATATAACATTCCTAAAGAAAATCAGAAGACTGGATAGTAATTTGTTTTCAACGTGAAGCCCTGAGAGATTCTGATGCATTTGGATAATATTCATACGGATAGAGCAATGAAGAGCTAATCTGGCAGCCCTGTTTTGATAGAGCAATGAAGAGCTAATCTGGCAGCCCTGTTTTGATAGAGCAATGAAGAGCTAATCTGGCAGCCCTGTTTTGATAGAGCAATGAAGAGCTAATCTGGCAGCCCTGTTTTGTGCGATTTGGAGCTTTTGTTTATATATTTATTTGCTGCAGATGACCATATAACTGGACAGCACTCTAGGTGTGATAGGACCAGGGATTGAATCACCTGATTCAGAGTACTAGATGTTACATACTCTGAACATTTTCTTGTAACAGCAATTCCCTTACCCATCTTAATAACAATACTATCTATGTGTTCTGACCATGATAAAGCTGCGTCCAACATGACGCCTAGTAGTTTAGTTTGTTTCACTTGCTCTACATGCGTTCTATTCATCGACAAATTAAATTGGGGATCATCAGCAAGCATATATCTTGAACCAAATACAATAATGTTGTATAGCACACTGTATTACTTATACAACTAATATAAGGACAGGACATGAGACGGGAGTAGAAATTAACGTGGGCATTGTTTTAATGCGTTTCACAGGAAGAACATTTCAAGCATTTCAACGTAGGTAAGCAAGGGGGGTTACAGGTGCCCTAAAGGGACAAAACTAGAATATCAATACACAACATATTCCTCCCCCTTTACCTTTGATGACTCATAAGGAAAAAGTTAATATTCACAATTTGGCCTATTGTTTTCTTAATGTAAATAAAATAACTTTTCAGAATAACCTTTTCTAAACTAGGGATAGAGGGTTGACTGCCTCAGTCCCCAGACTTAACCCTGGGGTGTATTCTGCCCCAATGTCGGAGGTTAGTCTGTACTAAATAGTCAACCTGTCAGGGGGTCGTCTTTCTCTTGCAGGATAATGACGACGTACAGGTGAGTCTACAGTCACATTATCTCTGAGTCTGAGTGGTGATGGTGTATGCTCAGACTGGGGTGCAACAGTACCCCGAGTAGGCACTCTGGCTGGTTCAGGTGAGTCTGGAGCACTTTCCACATTTGTGGGTTGCTGCAGTGGATGTTCAGGTGATAGCTCGTAGTCATGGTAGGTCTCCAGTAGCTGATCTTTGTTTGTCACTTGACAGGAGTCATCTCTGAGGTTGGTTCCTGGCAACAGTTGATCCACGTGTCTCCTCCAGATGATGTTTTCCGGTGTGTGAACTGTGTAGGACACAGGCCCTGTTTGTGCAACCACTGTGGCTGGTATCCACTTTGGACCTTTGCAGTAGTTCCGAGCAAGAACTCTCTCTCCAGCTATGAAGCTTCTGTCTTTTGCTTTGCTCCGTCTCTCCACCTGTGCTCTCTGTTGCGTCTGTACAACCTGTCTCGTCTTTGGAGGTCTCAGGAGGTTGAGTCGCGTGCGAAGCTGTCTTTTCATCATGGCTGATGTGGATGCCACTTTGGTTGTAGCGTGGGGAGTGTTTCTGTAGGTTAACAGGAGGGTGTTTAGACGCCTATTGAGGGAGCCGTTCCCTTGTGATGATTTTAAAGCTTGCTTCATCGTTTGGACAAACCTTTCAGCGAGGCCGTTCGTTGCAGGGTGATACGGCGCTGACTTGATGTGCTGAATTCCATTTGCTTCAAGAATGACCGGAACTCTTCAGACACCAGTTGGGGGCCATTATCACTAACGAGTTGCGTTGGCAAGCTGAAGCGACTGAAAATTGACTGTAGCTCTTCGATGGTTATCTCCGCTGATGTGCTCTTCATCACTGTGACCTCAGGCCATTTGCTGTGTGCGTCAACTACGACTAAGAACATACGATCCTCCAGTGGGCCTGCATAGTCTATGTGGACCCGCTGCCAAGGCTCCTCTGGGAAGTCCCATGGGTGTAGTGGCACTAGCTGAGGCATGTTCCTCATCTTTTGACATGCAGAACATGACTTGACCTTGTCTTCGATAGCTGCATCCAGACCTGGCCACCAAAAGTAGCTGCGTGCAATCTCCTTCATTCGCACCATGCCACAGTGCCCTGAATGGAGTTCTTCAAGCACCTGCCTTCTCAGTGGCGGCGGTATGATGACTCGAAAACCCCATAGCAAGCATCCAAATTGAACTGTGAGCTCGTTTCTCCTCACTAGGTAAGGTTGTAGGCTGTCCGACATCTCTCCTTCTTTTCCACGAGTGACAATGTCCACGACCTCAGACATCACTGGATCAGTGTGGGTGAACTTTTTCACTTGGACAGATGTAACTGGAGCGTTCGTCACTTCCTTGAAGTAGAAGATTTCAGCCTGAGAGTGCTCAGTGTGTGCGACAGGTAAGGGAAGCCTTGAGAGGCCATCTGCATTGCAGTGCTGCTCAGACCTTCTGTACTTGATATCGTACTGGTGAGCAGATAACAATAACGCCCATCGCTGCATACGGCTGGCTGCCAGCGACGGAATACCGGTGTGGGGACCAAAGATGGAGGTGAGGGGTCTATGGTCCGTCAGCAGTGTGAACCGTCAACCAAACAGAAACTGATGACATTTCTTAACTCCAAACACAATGGCGAGTGCTTCACGCTCTATCTGTGCATAATTGCTCTCGGCTTTACTTAAGGTCCGTGATGCGAAAGCAATTGGCCTTTCTTCACCTGATGGTATGATGTGTGAGACAACCGCACCAACGCCATAAGGCGATGCATCACATGCCAACTGTAATGGCAAGTTGGGGTTGAAGTGGGTTAGGGCCTCTGACTGAGCTAAGGCTGTTTTCACTTTCTTGAAGACCTCCTCACATCTGTCTGTCCACTTCCACTGTTTGTTTTTGTTCAAAAGCTCATGCAGTGGCTTTAACATGTTAGCTAGGTTTGGCACAAACTTTGCGTAGTATGTCAGTAGTCCTAAGAATGATCTCAGCTGACTCATGTTCTGTGGGGATGGAGCTTCTGCAACGGCCTTCCCCTTCGATGGCGCCTTGTGGAGACCCGAACTGTCGATGACGTGGCCTAGGTACTCAACAGAGGGCTGGAAAAACTCACATTTGTCCTTCCGGACCCTCAGACCATACTCCTCCAATCTCTGTAGTGTAGCGTTCAGGTTTCTCAGGTGCTCCTGCTCGTCTTTGCCGGTGAGGAGTAGATCATCGAGGTAACATTGGATTCCAGTGAGCCCGCTCAGTATCTGGTCCATAGCTCTCTGAAACAAGGCCGGAGCTGAGGTGATTCCAAAAGGAAGCCTCCGGTACCTGTACAGTCCTTTGTGAGTCACTATGGTCAACAGTTCTTGTGACTCTTGGTCCACATGCCTCTGTAGATAGGCCTGACATAAGTCTATCTTACTGAATTTTTGTCCTCCAGCTAAACCAGAAAAGAGGTCGTCAATGAGGGGTAGTGGATATTTTTCAGCAGTCAAGACTGGGTTAATGAGTCTGAGTGATCCACCTTTTTTTATGACTGGAACAACGGGTGTAGCCCATTCACTGGATCCAATACTCCACTCTCGACTAGTCTGTTTAGCTCAATTTCAACTTTTGGTTTTATGGCGTATGGGACAGGTCTAGCTTTGAAGCATTTTGGCTTGCTGTCTGGTTTCACGGTCAGTTTAACTGTTATGTCCTTCATACTGCCAAGTTCTCCTTTGAACACATCCGCGTGTTTCCTCAATATCCCTTGTAGGTTTGTGTCCTCTTTTGCAACCATGTGAATTTCATGCCAGTTTAGTTTGATCTTTTCCAGCCATGTGCGTCCTAGCAATGCTGTATGGTTGCCTTTCACAATGTAGAGTGGTAGCTTTACCTTCTGTTTGTTGAGCTCCACACGTTTCCTCTCACTGGAACAATCTCACTGGTGTATGTTTTCAGCGTCATCTTTGTGGGCTGTAGTGTGAGGTGATGTAGTTTCTCCTTGTCTACAGCCTCAGACAGCAAAGATATGGCTGCTCCAGTGTCCACTTGCATCCATACTGCGTTTCCATCCAGTAGCGGTGTCACACAGTACCCATAACCATTGTCTGAAATTGACATAACATGCAAAGATTCTTCCCCTTCAGACAGGGTATCACTTTGTTCATCCTCTGTGTGCTCCATTTTATGCACTTTCTTTTTGTACTTCCTGAAGTCGCTTTTCCTTTGTTCAGTACTTTTGTTTGATTGTTTTTACATGCACGTTCGATGTGACCCTTTTTACCACAACTTCTGCAGTCTAAGTCTTTGCACCAACACTCCTCTGCTTGGTGACTTGGTTTCCCACAGCGATTGCATGGCTTCTCACAATTGTGCGCCGCCCCATGGGTCTCCCGGTCGCGGCCGGCTACGACAGAGCCTGGATTCGAACCAGGATCTCTAGTGGCGCAGCTAGCACTGCATGCCTTAGACCACTGCGCCACTCGGGAGTAGCGTTTCTGAATTGCTTCGCTGCGCATGCCACACACTAACCTATCACGTATAGTGTCACTCATTGATCGCCCAAATTCACAGTGTTCAGATAACTGTTTCAATACAGCCACAAACTGTGAGATTGATTCCCCCTCCTCTTGATTTCTCTTATGAAACCGGAATCTCTCTGCGATTATCAGTGGTTTGGGAGAATAATGTCCTTTTAAGGTAGGCACAATGTCATCATATGATTTATCACCAGGTTTTTCAGGCGTTACTAGGCTGCGCAGTAGATTGAATGTTTTTCCTCCCATAACAGTCAAAAATGTTGGCACAACGACTTCTGCTTTAATTCTATTTGCCAACACAAAGAACTCGAAACGTTCTGTGTAAGAACTCCATTGTTCCACAGATTCATCAAATGTTCCTATATTTCCAATCAATGCAGACATTTTCGGTTGATTTTTCTTTCTTTTAACTCACGATGACTTCACTTTCTCCCACAGCGAAACTCTTCCTATCCCTCGAGGCTCTCGTTGCAGTGACATCAAAGGCTAGCTAGCATCACTCGACTGGCTAGCTCCGCGTTATGTTTGCGTCTTTCTACAGTGAGAAAAAAATAAATCACGAATTTAACTCAGACTTTCTGCCGAAGACGATGAGCACAAACGTGAGAATGTTTCTTCCTCGTCGCCAGTGTTGTTGTGTAGCACACTGTATTACTTATACAACTAATATAAGGACAGGACATGAGACGGGAGTATAAATTAACGTGGGCGTTGTTTTAATGCGTTTCACAGGAAGAACATTCCAAGCATTTCAACGTAGGTAAGCAAGGGTTACAGGTGCCCTAAAGGGACAAAACTAGAATATCAATACACAACAAATACATGTCGTTTTAGAAATGTTCAACACCAATTTGTTCATATCAACCCACTCAGACACCATTCTTAGTTCACTACTCAGTACATCTGTTAGCTCATTACATTCTGATGCTGTGCTATACATTGTAGAGTCATCCGCATACATTACCACTCTTGCTTTGTTCATTACTGAAGGTAAATCATTAGTAAAGATAGAGTAGAGAAGTGGGCCTAGGCAGCTTCCTTGAGTAAAGGTAAAGGCATACAAGTTAAAGGTCCAATTCAGCCGTTCTTCTCTTAATAGCAAATTGTTTCTGGGTAACAATTAAGTACGTCAGTGTAAACATTATCAATTAAAATAGTAAAAAATAAACAAAATAGCTTCTTAGCAAAGGGCAATTTCTCAAGCAGGAATTAATTTAGCTAAGACTGTCTGGGAGTGGGGAGGGGAAAGCTGTTATTGGCAGAGAGGTTTGGAACTGTCTTTCTTATTGGCCTATTAACTAATGTACCGCATGGTGATATCACCATGGAAGGCCAAAACTCCATCCCACCAATAAAGGCTGAAATCTCAGGCAGTCTTTTCAAACGGCTCTTACACTAAAATGTCAGCTCTTACATTTTCAAAAGGTCACAGTATTATTCCTACCTCATAGTTTGGACATATATATAAAACACAGGAAAATCACATTTTTGACTGCACTGGGCCTTTAACATTGGGTTGGCATATCACTGTCTGACACCATTCATTTTCTGCCAGTTAAATATACACTTCCATAATTAGATAATGAAACACTAACAATGTGGTGCTTCACAAGATCCAGACAGTACAATGCTCTGCCTCTTCCTCGTGTACAGTATCCATGGCTCTATACCCATGGCTGTGTTGGTGGGAACCTGAAGTATCTACTTTAATGATGATTAATGCCATTGTCATTAAAAAACAACCACACCTTCCTTGAAAACCATGAATGTTCAGATCTGGCTAATGTGTTGCTACGGCTGCCAGTGCCAAGTCTCAGTGGTGTCAATCATCTTGGATTGTTTCATACTGTGGTTTTGTACCATGTGACAGTGTAGATATTGTGTTGCAGTGAGGGAAAAAAGTATTTGATCCCCTGCTGATTTTGTACGTTTGCCCACTGACAAAGACATGATCAGTCTATAATTTTAATGGTAGGTTTATTTGAACAGTGAGAGACAGAATAACAACAAAAAAATCCAGAAAAACGCATGTCAAAAATGTCATAAATTGATTTGCATTTTAATGAGGGAAATAAGTATTTGACCCCTCTGCAAAACAGGACTTAGTACTTGGTGGCAAAACCCTTGTTGGCAATCACAGAGGTCAGACATTTCTTGTAGTTGGCCACCAGGTTTGCACACATCTCAGAAGGGATTTTGTCCCACTCCTCTTTGCAGATCTTCTCCAAGTCATTAAGGTTTTGAGGCTGACGTTTGGCAACTCGAACCTTCAGCTCCCTCCACAGATTTTCTATGGGATTAAGGTCTGGAGACTGGCTAGGCCACTCCAGGACCTTAATGTGCTTCTTCTTGAGCCACTCCTTTGTTGCCCTGGCCGTGTGTTTTGGGTCATTGTCAATCTGGAATACCCATCCACAACCCATTTTCAATGCCCTGGCTGAGGGAAGGAAGTTTCTCACCCAAGATTTGACTGTACATGGCCACGTCCTTTGTCGCTTTGATGCAGTGAAGTTGTCCTGTCCCCTTAGCAGAAAAACACCCCAAAGCATAATGTTTCCACCTCCATGTTTGACGGTGGGGATGGTGTTCTTGGGGTCATAGGCAGCATTCCTCCTCCTCCAAACACGGCGAGTTGAGTTGATGCCAAAGAGCTCGGTTTTGGTCTCATCTGACCACAACACTTTCACCCAGTTCTCCTCTGAATCATTCAGATGTTCATTGGCAAACTTCAGACGGGCCTGTATATATGCTTTCTTGAGCAGGGGGACCTTGCGGGCGCTGCAGGATTTCAGTCCTTCACGGCGTAGTGTGTTACCAATTGTTTTCTTGGTGACTATGGTCCCAGCTGCCTTGAGATCATTGACAAGATCCTCCCGTGTAGTTCTGGGCTGATTCCTCACCGTTCTCATGATCATTGCAACTCCACGAGGTGAGATCTTGCATGGAGCCCCAGGCCGAGGGAGATTGACAGTTCTTTTGTGTTTCTTCGATTTGCGAATAATCGCACCAACTGTTGTCACCTTCTCACCAAGCTGCTTGGCGATGGTCTTGTATCCTATTCCAGCCTTGTGTAGGTCTACAATCTTGTCCCTGACATCCTTGGAGAGCTCTTTGGTCTTGGCCATGGTGGAGAGTTTGGAATCTGATTGATTGATTGCTTCTGTGGACAGGTGTCTTTTATACAGGTAACAAGCTGAGATTAGGAGCACTTTAAGAGTGTGCTCCAAATCTCAGCTCGTTACCTGTATAAAAGACACCTGGGAGCCAGAAATCTTTCTGATTGAGAGGGGGTCAAATACTTATTTCCCTCATTAAAATGCAAATCAATTTATAAAATTTTTGACATGCGTTTTTCTGGATTTTTTTGTTGTTATTCTGTCTCTCACTGTTCAAATAAACCTACCATTAAAATTATAGACTGATCATTTCTTTGTCAGTGGGTAAACGTACAAAATCAGCAGGGGATCAAATACTTTTTTCCCTCACTGTATTTGGTGGGTGTAGTCATCCGCAAGATGAGTTGTATGCAAAGAATATATCTCAAGTTAAAAGGTCAAATTTTACCCAACTCCATTCCCTATACATTCTTGTATACACTCTTGGAAAAAAAGGTGCTATGTGGAACCTAAAAGGGTTCTTCGGGTGTTCCCATATGAGAACCCTTTGACAAAGCCATTTTGGTTCCAGGTAGAACCCTTTTGGTTCCAGGTAGGACCCTTTTCACAGAGGGTTCTACATGGAACCCAAAATAGTTCTACCTGCAACCAAAAAGGGTTCTCCTATGGGGACAGCCGAAGAACCCTTTTGGAACCCTTTTTTCTAAAATATATATATTCAAACGTGCCCACAAATCTGTACACACCATTGTTTGTTGTTACTTGCTAATCCCAGAGCCATGAATCAGTAAGGTAGAGTAAATACTGGGTGAAAGAAATAAGCTGGTATTTTGCCCACAGAACAGTGTGCACCCTATACCCAGACCAACCACAGCATGAGACAAGACAGGCAGGGTAAGCAAAAAAAATCACAGTGAGGTCATGGGAGTAGACCAGGGCACAGGGTGTGTCTGCTGCCTCTGCACCACCGGCTGTTATTCAGGTGTAGCTCCACCGTCCTTGTATGACCAAGTAGCTATCGGGAGTCGTCTGTGTTTCTGCAGCGTTTACCGTGAATGCGATCTCCGTGAACGTCGGGAACATTGCCTTTAAAAGAATGTAAACGTTTAGACAGGCAGCCCAATTCTGATATTTTTTTCACTATAATTGGTCTTTTGATAAATCATATTAACTCTGAAAAAGGTTGTATGTAAAAAGATCTGATGTTTGGGCTGCCTGTCTAAACGCAGCCCCAGAGTGGTATTCCCCATTTACGGATTTGCTGCCTCTGGTTGTTATGGTTGTGTTAATTCAGGGTTTCCCGAACTCGGTGCTCAGGACCCCAAGGGGTGCACATTTTGGTTTTTGCCCTAGCACTACACAGCTGATTCAAATAATCAGCTAATCATCAAGCTTTGGGAATATGAATCAGCTTTGTAGTGTTAGGGCAAAAACCAAAACATGCACCCCTGAGGACAAAGTTTGGTAAGCGATATTTGAATTAGACATTTACGTCAGCAGACGCTCTTATCAAGAGCGAATTACAGGAGCAATTAGGGTTAAGTGCCTTGCTCAAGGGCACATCGACAGATTTTTCACCTAGTTGGCTCAGGGATTAGAACCAACAACCTTTTGGTTACTGGCACAACGCTCTTAACCACTAAGCTACCTGCCGCTACCATGCATTCACACGGTATTGACATTGGCACTGGTAACACTGGTAACGCCCCGCGATCCTGTCCAGGGGGTGTGTTTGTACATAAAGATGTATCCCGCTATAGAAACAGGAGATAGAATCAATCAGTATGTACAAGGCTACATACTGGTATCATCTTAGAACTTGTGAACTTGGGGAAACAACACACAAAGCTAACAAGCATCACTACCCTCTATACTCCTCTGTAAACTAGTCATCTCCGTAACAAGACCCACTGGTTGATGCTTATTTACAAAACCTTCTTAGGCCTCACTCCCCCCTATCTGAGATACCTACTGCAGCCCTCATCCTCCACATACAACACCCGTTCCGCCAGTCACATTCTGTTAAAGGTCCCCAAAGCACACACATCCTTGGGTCGCTTCTCTTTTCAGTTCGCTGCAGCTAGCGACTGGAACGAGCTGCAAAAAATACTCAGACTGGACAGTTTTATTTCCATCTCTTCATTCAAAGACTCAATCATGGACACTCTTACTGACAGATGTGGCTGCTTCGCGTGATGTATTGTTGTCTCTACCTTCTTGCCTATATTTATATATATATTTTTTTTTATCCCAGTCCCCGTCCCCGCAGGAGGCCTTTTGCCTTTTGGTAGGCCGTCATTGTAAGTAACAATTTGTTCTTAACTGACTTGCCTAGTTAAATAAAGGTTATACAACAAATACAAAAAATAATCATGAACAAATGCTTAGAAAATATTCTTTATCCATTATCCAATGAGATCGTACAAACAGAATAACAGTAATTATCTTTGGCGACACATTACATATACAATTCCTCATCTGAATTTAAATACACAGCAGTGACTAAAATGTCAAGGTTAAACATTGGTGACAATCCCAATATGTCAGTTACAACATCCTGATCATTTCAGTAGCCTATGGCCTAGATTCAGTCCCGGCTGCGGAAGATCCGTGTTATAGCGCAGTTGACATTTAAAGGCAACGTTTCCATGTTCATGGAGACTGTAATAAACCATCATTTTCATTCAAGCTAAGGGGTCCTATTCAAGCAAATCCCTTATCCTTTTAGTAAAGATAAAATATTCTGAACATTCACACCCTGATACACAATATCACACAATGGCAAATAAAGACCATTGGGTATCAGAGCACAAAAGTCATACATCCTTATGACATAATCTGATCACTCTAGACAATATAACGATATAACACTTCAGCAAGGTTGGGTTGAGGAATGACAGTTAAGGTTAAGGTTAGGTATAGCTTTAGTGAGGTTAAGGTTAGGGTTAGGGAAAAGCATGAATGTTACCATTGGATTATAGTACCACTGTACCATTCATTTTCCTGCCAGTTAAATAGACTGCCCAGTTCATAATTAGACAATGAAACACTGTGGAGATAGAAGAATGATGTCACAGGGTGGTGCTCCACACGATCCAGACAGTACAATGCTCTGCCTTATGTCTTTGTGACTCTATCCACGGCTCTATACCCATGGCTGCGTTGGTGGGAACCTGAAGTTTCTACTTTAATGAGAATTAATGCCATGATTATTACTTGAGTCCCACAATCACACCAGCGTAATTTAGTGCTTCTAAACCCTTTTAAACCATGTGTGTTTGAGCTGCATATTATTCGATTTATTCTGCATCCATAGATACCTACCATTAGTCTGTGGGATTAATGGCGGCTGAGCTAGAGCTGTGTTTGTGAGACATGGGTGGATCCCGAAGAGGCCCGGGCCGGGTCTTTTTACAAACACGTCTGTAGAGACCGAATGGTTTGAGCTACAAACTATCTATGAAAACCTGAGACTCTTTCGAACATGCAGATATAACCTCTATGATGCTCACAAACCACATAACAGTCCTTAGAAGGTAAGGGGTTCTTCTGCATAGAAGATCATTGGAAATCCCAGGACATAGTGTCTATAATACTGTAATAAGCTCACATAGTTGCTGTCACAAACTCCAAACTCCACACAGTTGTCACTGACTAGTTGGATATTAATTTCCCACTGAGCAATTATAGCATTCTTATAAATTATTTTTTATCAAGTTTTTGCTTGGCAGACCTTCTATTTTTTTGTTGCACACCATTGTTTGTTGTTACTGTACTAATACCTCTTGTTAATCCCAGAGCCATGAATCAGTAAGGTAGAGTAAATACTGGGTGAAAGAAATAAGCTGGTATTTTGCCCACAGAACAGTTTGCACCCTATGCCCAGACCAGGGCACAGGGTGTGTCTGCTACCTCTGCACCACCGGCTGTTATTCAGGTGTAGCTCAACCGTCCTTATGTTTCAAACACCATTTGTCTTCAGGCCTCACAGAGTTGCAATCCCCATTTACTGATCTGCTACCTCTGCCCAGGGCTGTTGCGGTGACTGTATTAATGCCACACCGGCGGTCACGACTCATGAAGGCAGTCAAATTCCACATGACCGTTTAGTCACGGTAATTAGGCTTCTTCAAGCTCTGATGCTGCTGATGGTCATTAGTAGCCTACCAAACTTGCTAACTGGTACTCAGCACTCTATTGTCCCTCTAATCACTCTGACATCAATGCAAATGTTTTTGAAAATCTACTCAAACACTTAATGAGAGCCCATGAGCTCATGTTGAGCAACAACTCTATAGTCTATGCAATTGCGGGAGAAAACAGAGTGATGGCCGTTAATAAAAAGAGGAGGATCCCATCAGCTTTCTATAGGCTAGGCCTAGTATATTTATTTCTCAACTTTCCTAATATTAAGCACATTGCTTATAATTACAACAGGAGTATAGCCTACCTGGCTGGCATTCGCTATTTAAGTGCATGTATATTTTTTCCCGCTGCCCCTGTTTCGATACAGGTGCATGATAATGGTCCATTCTAAATCAAAACAAATGTCACACATATATTATTTAGTATTAGTAGATTAAATCAAGAATAGTCTGATGGGTAACAATATTAGCCTATCACCTGTGAAATATATATTATCAAATCAAATCAAATTGTATTTGTCACATACATATGTTTAGCATATGTTATAGCGGGTGTAGCGAAATGCTTGTGCTTCTAGCTCCGACAGTGCAGTAATATCTAACAAGTAATATCTAACAATTTCACAACATATACCCAATATCACTTGTGAATGATGCCCAGCGTAAGAAACAATGTAGCCTAGCCCATAGCCCTATATGTTTTAATAAGGCGTTTATCACAGCTAAAGTGGCCAAATAACTTCTTAAAATTAAGCACATTTATCCACTTTACAAGGGGTGTAGAGCCTAACTGGCATATATAAGCAGCACTTGAGTTTCAAGTTTAGGGAAGATAATTTTCACCATAAAAATACACCTTTATAATAAACGCATTACATGCATAATTGCATTTGCAGTCACTTTTGATAATGGTGTTTTCCGATAATGGAACATTCGCACTTATAGCCTACTACCATGTGCGTATTGCTGCGCTTATAATGTGAAGAAATAGCCTAATAGTTTATCAACATTTTAAGCTAAACGTTCTGATCTGTTGCGTCAGCCACATTGCATAAAAACGTTTTTTTGATGCTAGTGGTTGTAATAATTTGGGATCTTTCGCATCCCACAACTGTCCCAGACTATGTTTGGAATATTTATTTATTGCACAGAATAGAATAGGTCGACTTCTGTACTATGGGGGATAGTATATTGACATAAGCTAGTGCTTTTGCTGTTCATTAGGCCTACTCATCTTGTTGGCTGACGAAAAGTAAATATGCACCTCGGAATTGGATAAGGATGAGGCAGTTGTATCCGCGATGTGTCTGTTCTGTAGCCTGTGAGAAAGACCTGATCACCTGACAGAGAGCCATGTGAGTGAGAGGCACTTCGGATTGCGCAGCACACTCAGGGAGAAGGGCACAACGCAGCACTCTAGGCCGCAAAATAAAATATTTTTTTAGAGTGCATTAAGGCCACAAAGGGGAAGCCGCCGTGAAATTCGAGGCATTATCAAGTGCTTGTCAAATTGTGAATTAAAGACTATTGGAGTGTGTACAGTGTGGGGATTTATTTTCTCATAACTAGATGGGATGACTAACTTAGAAAGAATGCAATAATGATTAAAGCATAAAAGGTTTGTACTGTACTGATATGAATTGTTTCACATAACAAGCTGTGATTCATGTGAGGAAGGTTAGGGGGTAGGATGAGATAAGACTTGTATTTCTTACAGATAAGACTTGTATTTCTTACAGATACGAACACTGTCTCTTTGTTGTCTGTGAACGGTCCTTGAACGTAGGTACTTAGAAGTATAGTGGAACGGTGTCTTTTTGGGTGCTGACTCTACAGGTTGTGATGAAAACAACTAGACACCTGAGTAAGTCTAAACCACGCTCAGTCTCTACTCTGATTGGCCAGCAGAGAGTGGGAACTATCTCTGTCAGAGTATTTGAAGAAGAACCTGTAACAATGGATTAGTTCTCTGTCTGCCCTGCGTGGTATTTCAGTGAGCCCGTATACGAACCATCATACTTATCATACATACATTTTGCATATAATAAATTTAGCTTGGCTTTAATATCTCTTGATTATGTTTTCTCTTATTCCAATACCAGATTTGAATTACGCAATTTCTAACAACAGCCTGCGCAAAAACACAAAGCAGAGCTCATGCCTTTCAAGCAACTTTTTTCAAATCATCATTAGTCTCATCATGCAGCCTTAAAATGTATAACAAATCTAAACATATAGCCCAACGTTTGTAGAACAACTAAAGTTACATTAATAACTCTAAATTAAGCATATAGGAGTACCTATTTCTTTGTTAACCGCTCAACACAGAATAGCCGCATGTGTGCACTCCCTCAAATGTTTGGAGAAAATATTTATGTTTTGTTCAATTGTATTCTTTATACTATAAAATAATATAAAATAATGCCACGGAATTATAAGCAAATATTGTCTGCTAAATGAACTAGTGTAGCCCACAGCCATTTGGCATAGCCACATCAGGACCTATCAGGAGTATGTAACTCAGAGTATGCTATTATTTTCTTCTGAAATATACATTTTCTTCATATCAAGCTTCTTTAGACCAGTCTAAGATAAATAATGGATTTATTGTGAAGGTGTAGGCTATATTATATATAATCTTTGCTACTGTTATTTTACTGCTGCTCTTTAATTACAGTGAGGGAAAAAAGTATTTGATCCCCTGCTGATTGTGTACGTTTGCCCACTGACAAAGAAATGATCAGTCTATAATTTTAATGGTAGGTTTATTTGAACAGTGAGAGACAGAATAACAACAAAAAAATCCAGAAAAACGCATGTCAAAAATTTTATAAATTGATTTGCATTTTAATGAGGGAAATAAGTATTTGACCCCTCTGCAAAACATGACTTAGTACTTGGTGGCAAAACCCTTGTTGGCAATCACAGAGGTCAGACATTTCTTGTAGTTGGCCACCAGGTTTGCACACATCTCAGGAGGGATTTTGTCACACTCCTCTTTGCAGATCTTCTCCAAGTCATTAAGGTTTCGAGCCTGACGTTTGGCAACTCGAACCTTCAGCTCCCTCCACAGATTTTCCATGGGATTAAGGTCTGGAGACTGGCTAGGCCACCCCAGGACCTTAATGTGCTTCTTCTTGAGCCACTCCTTTGTTGCCTTGGCCGTGTGTTTTGGGTCATTGTCATGCTGGAATACCCATCCACAACCCATTTTCAATGCCCTGGCTGAGGGAAGGAAGTTTCTCACCCAAGATTTGACTGTACATGGCCACGTCCTTTGTCGCTTTGATGCAGTGAAGTTGTCCTGTCCCCTTAGCAGAAAAACACCCCCAAAGCATAATGTTTCCACCTCCATGTTTGACGGTGGGGATGGTGTTCTTGGGGTCATAGGCAGCATTCCTCCTCCTCCAAACACGGCGAGTTGAGTTGATGCCAAAGAGCTTGATTTTGGTCTCATCTGACCACAACACTTTCACCCAGTTCTCCTCTGAATCATTCAGATGTCCATTGTCAAACTTCAGACAGGCATGTATATGTGGTTTCTTGAGCAGGAGGACCTTGCGGGCGCTGCAGGATTTCAGTCCTTCATGGCGTAGTGTGTTACCAATTGTTTTCTTGGTGACTATGGTCCCAGCTGCCTTGAGATCATTGACAAGATCCTCCCGTGTAGTTCTGGGCTGATTCCTCACCGTTCTCATGATCATTGCAACTCCACGTGGTGAGATCTTGCATGGAGCCCCAGGCCGAGGGAGATTGACAGTTATTTTGTGTTCCTTCCATTTGCGAATAATCGCACCAACTGTTGTCACCTTCTCACCAAGCTGCTTGGCGATGGTCTTGTAGCCCATTCCAGCCTTGTGTAGGTCTACAATCTTGTCCCTGACATCCTTGGAGAGCTCTTTGGTCTTGGCCATGGTGGAGAGTTTGGAATCTGATTGATTGATTGCTTCTGTGGACAGGTGTCTTTTATACAGGTAACAAACTGAGATTAGGAGCACTCCCTTTAAGGGTGTGCTCCTAATCTCAGCTCGTTACCTGTATAAAAGACACCTGGGAGCCAGAAATCTTTCTGATTGAGAGGGGGTCAAATACTTATTTCCCTCATTAAAATGCAAATCAATTTATAACATTTTTGGCATGCGTTTTTCTGGATTTTTTTGCTGTTATTCTGTCTCTCACTGTTCAAATAAACCTTATTTGTCAGTGGGCAAACGTACAAAATCAGCAGGGGATCAAATACTTTTTTCCCTCACAGTATTTGCTAATTGTTATTTTTTTGTTATCTATTTTTTACTTAACACTTTTTTTTTCTTCTTAAAACTGCATTGTTGGTTAAGTAAGTAAGCATTTCACCTGTTGTATTCGGTGCATGTGGCAAATACGATTTGATTAGATTATTACATGGATTAATTCGACTTTTTAAAATGTGTGGAAGCCAGGAGATGCTAAATGAGTTTATATGTTTATGTTAATTAACGGTAAATTACCGTGAGATCGACAGTTGTTTGCTTGACAATCACCGGCTGACAACATTTCGTGACCGCCACAGCCCTACCTCTGCCAATGGTTGTTATAGTTGTGTTAAGTAAAGCATGCATTCACACAGCATTGGCACTGGTAACATCAGAAGGCCCTGTGATATACTAGTGCATGTCTAGGGGGTGTCCTTGTACATCAAGCTGCATCCCGCTACAGAAACAGGATATAGGCTCCTGCTCCTATGAGCCAAGACTCGTGCAAGGCCATTTACTGGTATCATCTTAGAACTCATGAACTTGGGGGAAAAAACACAAAGCTAACAAGCATAAACAAATGTTTTGAAAATATTCTTTATCCATTATCCAATGAGATAGTACAAACAGAATAACAGCAATTATCTTTGGCGATACATACAATACCTCCTCTGAATTTAAATGCACAGCGGTGACTAAAATGTTGTGACCAAAAATGATCTAACCCAGGGATCATCACCTAAATTCAGCCGTGGGGCGATTTTTCATTGAGCGGATGATCAGGGGGCCGGAACGTAATTACGAATAATTTGTAAACTGCAAATTGACCGCAAGAAGACCAAACAGATATAATATATCACTAAAACATAATAATTTCATACCTTGTTTACATTTGTATACAATCACATACTATATGTCTCTCTATTATTCATGGAAAGACTTTGGAACAGATTTCCAAAATTAAAATCACTTGGAGCTGATTTGCTGGTGTTTTTACAGTATTTTATGGACAACAATTAAAAAATAACAATATATATTGGGAGATCTAAAACATACAGGCATGGACAAAAGCATAAATGTAGCAAACATGCTTACAGTATGGCAGTACTATACAGAAGAACACAGTAGTTACCCAAGGTTAAACATTGGTGACAATCACAATATTTAAGTTTTGTGATGAGCTTTGTGTATGTTTTAATTGATTCTATGGAACCCAGGAATCCCTGGAAAAAGTGGCAATTGTTACTGAGTGGACTATTCTGGCTAAATAAATCTAAGGAAATGAGTTACAACATCTGATCATTTCAGTAGCCTTCAGTAGCTTTTGGGTAATCAACCATCATTTTCATCCAAGCTAAGGGGGCCTATTCAAGCAATCCCAGGCATTACCAACACAAAATCTACATGTCTACAGTGCAAAAGAAAAACAAATTATTTATAGTAAACACAAAAGAGCCCAGAAAACCCCCAGAAATACAAGATTACAAACCTTTATACTGACTTAAGATGGATAACACAACTTAACATAACAGATAGACAATCTGACTAACTATAAGGTGTTTTGAAATCTAAAGTAAACATTAGTAACCATATTAACTGGACTTAGTCTGACATTTTTAAATTTACATTTAAGTCATTTAGCAGATGCTCTTATCCAGAGCGACTTACATGTACTGTAGTAGGTGTATAGTTCATAAGTACATTGGGAGGAGGTGATGTGAGATCCATGCCAGCTGTCTTCTTGTTACTCAATGACCTGCACAGACCTGTGAGCCACGCTGGTGATGTCATTCACAAAGGAACCCTTATTCATCCCTTGCTGTAGGACAAATTATGAAATAGACATTAGAATCCACCCCTTGATACTGATTGTTTTCCTAAATAATGTCATGGTAACAGTTCCTAGCTTACAGCAGGTTTCTCACTAAGTGAAACTGAAATGTCAAGCAACTGAGGGAAGAGATCTAGACAAAACTATGTTCAGTATCAGGTAAGCATTAAAAGACAAGGGATAAGATGTCCTGCGTGTACAGATAAGAGTCTAACACAGTCGTGTGAACCTGTATCCTTAGATTCCTTGGCTGTACCATTGCAGCAGCACTACAGCTCCTGTGTACATACCATTGTTCAGGTGTACTGTATACTGTATTCTCCCACCAGACAGAACATAATCCCTCCCTCCATCCTCCACTGTTGTAAACAAATACCTGACCGGGGCGTGGACTAGGTTCTTACTACTGAGGAAACAAATAGCACACTTCGCCCAGTATAGACAGATACCAGGGATCTCTACAGCTATAGAAACAGCAAGTAGAGACAACATCAGCCAGACACACTGAGTCATCCTCCTCTGGGGAAGGAAGGGGTGATGAATGATCATAAAGATACCTGTCTTTGTTCTGACTGAGCCAGCCTATTCGGATCCTCCTTTCCTACAAGAGCTATTGCCTCCATTGCAAAAACTCTGCAACCTAATAACGTTGTCTTCGCTGTCATTTTTCAAATGCATTGAAGCGTAAACTGATAGATAAAATGCATAGTCGAAAAAAATGAAAATATCTGCAACTATGACAGAATTTGTTTGAAATATCGGCTCTAAATTCCTACCTTTTTTAGGAAACTCTGTATGTCCTTCTCTGACCAGAGGCTGTAGAGGAGCACACCTGCAGCTTTGCTGGCCTTTGGGAAAAGCCTACTAAGGGAAAAAAACAATCCCTGTAAGGCTTTAGTATTCTGAGCCATTACCCTCAAAGTCAAAGCTCTGTTATCTGGCTTCTTTGGAAAGGCCCCAAAGAGGCTGCCCACAATTGTTAAATTTTCCAAATGTTTTCTTAACATAGAGCAGATTTTGTACTTTTTTGTAATAAAACATAATGAGCAGGCCTTACTTGTTCTTGCTCAGGTCGTTGAGTGAGTTGACCAGGTTGTTGCTCAGTAGGCGTTTCCCCAGCTCAGGCTCCTTCATCAGAAGGCTGTGGCTGGTTTGGCACACCATGGCCAGGGTGTCGTCAGACTCTGTCCCTTCCTTGGTCCATGAGCTGACGATGCCAACCAGCTCTGGGAGGGTCTGTCGGGCTTCAAGACACATACCATTAGGTAATTCACCTCCTGCCAACGCACTCTATGAAGTGTTGTTCTCAACGCAAACTACACCATTATTGAAACAAGGTAGCCTAACATTCTAGGTTCCATCCATTTCGCTATGAACGGGGTTAAGATTGGTGTCCATGCTCACCCATGATGCTCTGAAGGCGTTGGTTCTTGGCCAGATTTCCCACCAGAGCCACAGCAGTCTTCTGGAGGCTGGAGTTGGAGGACTGCAGCAGGGGAGAGATGTGAGGCAGGCCGTTCAGCTTCTGTACTATGCTCTGGCTCATCACACTAGAAACCTGTGAACACAGAGATTAAGGTCTTATAACGGATCTATGAAGGGTTAAGTGGGACCATGATTTTAATTGTTGTTTTTCTACACACATTTGGTACATGTTTTTCTCTATACATTTTGTGCATTTAAAATAATTTTTGTGTGAAAATAAATAATGAAATAAATAGTCAAAATGCTGTGTTGTTCGTACAATGCCTTGGTTAGCGGTGAGGTTCTGCAGGGCTCCACAGCAGGCCTCCAGGGTGTCTTCTCTCTGGCTGGACCCCAGCAGAGACAGGTAACTCTGCATGGTCTTGGAGTGGAAGAGCCAGCCTGCTCCTGTAGGGTATTGCTGCTCCAACACAGGGTAGTCAAAGTGACTCTACAGGAGTGAAAGTTATTATCAATCATCAGATTTTTTTTTAGGTGCATATTTTTTCAAATCTATGATGGCAGTTGATCTACACAAAATTGCTATGTGTAATTATTGAAAGTGTTTTAAAACATTCAATACTGTGCAGTACAGTGAGGGAAAAAAGTATTTGATCCCCTGCTGATTTTGTACGTTTGCCCACTGACAAAGAAATGATCAGTCTATAATTTTAATGGTAGGTTTATTTGAACAGTGAGAGACAGAATAACAACAAAAAAATCCAGAAAAACGCATGTCAAAAATGTTATAAATTGATTTGCATTTTAATGAGGGAAATAAGTATTTGACCCCTCTGCAAAACATGACTTAGTACTTGGTGGCAAAACCCTTGTTGGCAATCACAGAGGTCAGATGTTTCTTGTAGTTGGCCACCAGGTTTGCACACACTCTCAGGAGGGATTTTGTCCCACTCCTCTTTGCAGATCTTCTCCAAGTCATTAAGGTTTCAAGGCTGACGTTTGGCAACTCGAACCTTCAGCTCCCCTCCACAGATTTTCTATGGGATTAAGGTCTGGAGACTGGCTAGGCCACTCCAGGACCTTAATGTGCTTCTTCTTGAGCCACTCCTTTGTTGCCTTGGCCGTGTGTTTTGGGTCATTGTCATGCTGGAATACCCATCCACGACCCATTTTCAATGCCCTGGCTGAGGGAAGGAGGTTCTCACCCAAGATTTGACGGTACATGGCCCCCTCCATCGTCCCTTTGATGCGGTGAAGTTGTCCTGTCCACTTAGCAGAAAAACACCCCAAAAGTATAATGTTTCCACCTCCATGTTTGACGGGGGGGATGGTGTTCTTGGGGTCATAGGCAGCATTCTTCCTCCTCCAAACACGGCGAGTTGAGTTGATGCCAAAGAGCTCCATTTTGGTCTCATCTGACCACAACACTTTCACCCAGTTCTCCTCTGAATCATTCAGATGTTCATTGGCAAACTTCAGACGGCCCTGTTTATGTGCTTTCTTGAGCAGGGGTCCTTACGGGCGCTGCAGGATTTCAGTCCTTCACGGCATAGTGTGTTACCAATTGTTTTCTTGGTGACCATGGTCCCAGCTGCCTTGAGATCATTGACAAGATCCTCCCGTGTAGTTCTGGGCTGATTCCTCACCGTTCTCATGATCATTGCAACTCCACGAGGTGAGATCTTGCATGGAGCCCCAGGCCAAGGGAGATTGAAAGTTATTTTGTGTTTCTTCCATTTGCGAATAATCGCACCAACTGTTGTCACCTTCTCACCAAGCTGCTTGGCGATGGTCTTGTAGCCCATTCCAGCCTTGTGTAGGTCTACAATCTTGTCCCTGACATCCTTGGAGAGCTCTTTGGTCTTGGCCATGGTGGAGAGTTTGGAATCTGATTGATTGATTGCTTCTGTGGACAGGTGTCTTTTATACAGGTAACAAGCTGAGATTTGGAGCACTCCCTTTAAGAGTGTGCTCCTAATCTCAGCTCGTTACCTGTATAAAAGACACCTGGGAGCCAGAAATCTTTCTGATTGAGAGGGGGTCAAATAATTATTTCCCTCATTAAAATGCTAATCAATTTATAACATTTTTGACATGCGTTTTTCTGGATTTTTTTGTTGTTATTCTGTCTCTCACTGTTCAAATAAACCTACCATTAAAATTATAGACTGATCATTTCTTTGTCAGTGGGCAAACGTACAAAATCAGCAGGGGATCAAATACTTTTTTCCCTCACTGTACATTATGATGTCATAGTGTATCTATGTACAGTATCCACCCATCTCTCTCCTCTCTCCCTGGACCTCCTTAGACCTATATGCCTGTCTCACCTCCTGCTCCTGGACCTTGCTGCTCTGTGGGCTGAAGCAGCCAATGGGGCCGGTCTCAGTGGGGGCGTTGGCCCTGCTGGTGGTCCCGGCCAGGGCAGTGATCCGGCTGAACAGGGCCGGGTTCTCACTCTCCAGCTGGAAGCTCAGGTTGTGCAGGACACAGACACAGTTCTCCACAGACTGGCACAGACAGAGGCAAAATAAATGGTTTGGTTCATTTGGCATTAATCTGTACCTACCATACCATACACATGTCCATAGTAAGATTCTTCAAACACCAAGTTAAAAAGTGTAAAAAATGTAAGCAATGGAGCTGTATCCCATGATATTTTCACATGCAGATAGAACTTGATTTTCTATTATTTGGAATTCTGAAGAATGGCATTCCATGAATGCATCCTCACTTGTTTCAATGTTATTTGAAGATATTTCATGTTGAATGCCCACCTTGTCATCTGGCCTCTCTGCAGCCACACAATCCTGGACGTAACTGCCCAGAGAGTCGATGAGGCCTTGACAGTTACGCATGGCCTGCCTGTTGCTTTGCTTTGCACAGCTCAGATTTCTGTTGGAAAAGTCGGGGAAAATGAAGTTAAACTGGTCTTGTCATGCATCAGGTAAAGGCAGGTCAGCATTGTGTAGTCTGACAGATTAGAACAAAACAGTACTTTATCATCCATTTGTGACAGAAGGAGTTTGTATTCTGCCATTTACCCAATCCTCTGAGACAGAAACCGACAAGTTGTCTAGAATAGGCTACAGGTTCAGTCAGTGCAGTGCCCCTGGAGCAATTTTGGTTACCTTGCTCAAAGGCGCAACAGCAGTGGATAGATGGTACTCCTATATGTCTGTCTTTCTGACCTCCGGGCTAACTGCTAGTATGCAGTACATCTGTGCAGTGTGCACCCCTGGTCTACAGTGCTTATTGATGTGTCTCACCGTAGACATGCTGTAGCATGGTAGAAGACCTCCGGGTCCACGTTGTTGTTGGTCTCATCTGCTCCTCCTGTGTAAGGTACTACCACAGTCTCAGTCAGAACAGGCAGAGCGCTACGCACCAGCTCTGGCTTCAGACTGTCTGCAGACGACAGGTTCCAAAGAAGGCCTGGAGCGACAGGACAAAGTTATTTTTAACTAATGAGTTCAGTGGCAGTTGAAACAACAGTTGTTCAAATAACTGACGCCTGCTAATGCTACTACTGTGACATGATCATTGATCTCAGCCAGCTCAACTCAAAAACAAAAATGTCAACAAAAGCAATACTGGATAGCCACACAGTGCACATTGATCAAACTGCCATGACACGGGCATGGCATGTACTTCCCAAAGCATAACTAGGAGAGGGAATAAAAGCCCACAATCCCTGTGAGTCTCCAGGACCAGGGTTGACAAGCTATATGAGGTGTTTCAGTGCTTCACTTCTCTACATCCCTGTACAGCACAGACACTGTAGCTACGTACTGTTGCTAATCAAGAACCAGGGTAAATATTTGATAACATTAGAGCCAATTGATTGAGCACGGCCTCAGGAAGACAAAACAATAGTGAGAGTAGGCTGCTCTATCCTCTAGAACAGCCTACTGTGAGTCCTCGCACATTTCAAGTTCCCCTGGCACAACACAGCACCATTGAACATTTGTGTGACTGACAGCATGAACTGATTAGGATTAAGGTGACAGGGTTTAGTGAGTCTTTCCCTGTGCTTTAAGGCATGAATGCACTTAAAGCAGAAATGAGCAGTTGAAACAATAACAAAGTGCACTCCCCGCCCCTGTTTCGGTAAAAAGCAGAGGGATGGGCTGGGAAAATATAACTCTCAAAATAATAGACAGAGCTATGTATGCAAGGACTGATAGTTTTAACCATGTTTTGAGGCTATATAGTGCTTGTTTACTTTATTTACAAACACTGGAGTAAAACAAGCGTGAATTTTGGGTTATGATGCAGTACGACAGTTGAACCAAGCTAATGACACATTTATAAGTTATATTCTTCAAGAATCAATGGTATAACATTAATTTATAAGTCCAAAAATGGATGTAGAAACTGCAGATTGCCCCTTTAATTTCAATATGCACATTTTGGCATCAGAAAGCAACACAAGCGTGTTTCCCTTTCATACCCGCTTACATTCACACACTGGTGCACATGTCTGCCAACTGTCAACTGTCTATGATGTCACTAGACAGAGAAGTGTTGTGTATAGAAATAGAATAGTCATCCGTACCTGTGAGTTGTTTCTGTGTCTCGGTAGAGTCTGTGTCTCGGAGCAGGGCCAAGGCCTCAGTGATGCCCCCACAGCGCTGGACCTCCTCCTTGTTGCCCGCGTCTTTAAAGGCCAGGTTCCGCAGGGCGGCAGAGGCTGTCTGTTGGACCTGGTTACTGGGACTCCTCAGCAGGTTCACCAGAGGAGGGATCCCTTTGAGCCGCAACACCTGAGAGACAGGTAAAGCTGTTAGACGTCCTAACAGGACAGTGTTGTTTAGTCCGGGTCCTAGAGACCCACATCTGTGTCCTCACCTCCTGCTTGGCCTTGTCCTCTGAGTAGGTAGAGTGTTGGATGAATGAGGCGCCACAGTGCTGGTAGTTCTCATCTCCACTGGACAGGTACTGCACTGCCTCCGCCATGGTAATATCAGCGAGCTGACCATTATCATTCATCCTGTTGGGAAACCCCATATAGGTACACTACATGACCAAAAGTATGTGGACACCTGCTCGAAAAACATCTCATTCCAAAATCATGGGCATTAATATGGAGATGGTCCCCCCCTTGCTGCTATAACAGCCTCCACTCTTCTGGGAAGGCTTTCCACTATATGTTGGAACATTGCTGCGGGGACTTGCTTCCATTCCAACGGATTAATCTGGGTTTGGCGGATGCCAGGAGAACGCTACCTGCATTAGTGAGGTCGGGCACTGATGTTGGGCGATTAGGCCTGGCTCGCAGTCGGCGTTCCAATTCAACCCAAAGGTGTTCGATGGGATTGAGGTCAGGGCTCTGTGCAGGCCAGTCAAGTTCTTCCACACCGATCTCGACAAACCATTTCTGTATGGATCTCGCTTTCTGCACTGGGGCATTGTCATGCTGAAATAGGAAAGGGCCTTCCCCAAAAAGTTGGAAGCACAGAATCATCTAGAATGTAATTGTATGCTGTAGCGTTAAGATTTTCCTTCACTGGAACTAAGGGGCCTAGCCCAAACCATGAAAAACAGCCCCAGACCATTATTCATCCTCCACCAAACTTTACAGCTGGCACTATGCATTGGGGCAGGTAGCGTTCTCCTGGCATCTGCCAAACCCAGATTCGTCCGTCTGACTGCCAGATGGTGAAATGTGATTCATCACTCCAGAGAACAATGGTGGTGAGCTTTACACTCCTCCAGCCAATGCTTGGCATTGCGCATTGTGATCTTAGGTTTGTGTGCGGCTGCTTGGCCATGGAAACCCATTTCATGATGCTCCCGACGAACAGTTATTGTGCTTACGTTGCAGTTTGGAACTCGAGTTTTGCAACTGGGAACAGACGATTTTTACGTTCTACACGCTTCAGCACTTGGTGGTCCCGTTCTGTGAACTTGTGTGGCCTACCACGTTGCAGCTGAGCCGTAGTTGCTCCTAGACGTTTCCACTTCACAGTAACAGCTCTTACAGTTGACCGGGGCAGCTCTAGCAGGGCAGAAATTTGATGAACTGACTTGTTGGAAAGTTGGCATCCTATGACGGTGCCACGTTGAAAGTCAATGAGCTCTTCAATAAGGCCATTCTACTGCCAATGTTTGTCTATGGAGATTGCATTGCTGTGTTCGTGATTTTATACACCTGTCAGCAATGGGTGTGGCTGAAATAGCCAAATCCACTAATTTGAAGGGGTGTCCACATACTGTTGTATATATAGTGTATCAACAGCTGTTCAGAAACATTTGAAAGGCAACTCATCATCAAACCCCAAAGCAGCATTTACACAATATCTCACATTCACTCATTCCACTCACCCTGCTTCAATCTTGCTCTCGACCACTGATATCTTGGGCTCAGCCATGGAGGGGTTCCAGGGTGCCCTCTCAATACGAGCTTGGCTGCTGCTTTTCGTCTGAGGCGTACCAATCCACTGGCTCTGCCTTTTCTGCACCCCGTTGCCGTTGCCGATGACCTGAGAGGGGCCGTTGCAGTTGGAGATGAACTGGCTGTTGCCCCTCTCAGTAAGGAAGAAGCTGGACCTGTTGGATTGGAGCTGCCGGGTGGGGGCCGGAGCCAGGGCAGGACGCTGTGTAGTGGTGTGGAAGGGGTCCAGGTCAGGCACACTGCGGCTGCTGTTGCGCTGACCCCTGGCTACGGTGGGGCTGAGAGGTAATCGTCTCTCCCACTGGCTGGAGCTGCTCATGTTTCTCTGGGCTGTAGATCCCTTGAAGGACAGTACCCTTTGCTTGGTGCTCTGCTCGTGGCTGAGCTGCAGGACAAAATCATTTTAGTAAATGCTAGCAGACACTTTGGAATCAGGAATATTGCAACGCTTTCACCAGCACCGGGTGGCAGGTAGCCTAGCGGTTAAGAGCTTTTGGCCAGTAACCAAAAGGTCACTGGTTTGAATCCACCTCCCTGAGGTGAATAATAAATACATCTATTGATGTGCCCTTGAGCAAGACACTTAACCCTAATTGCTCTGGATAAGAGCATCTGCTAAATGACTAAAATGTAAATGTAGCAGTTTCAATTTCATTCCAAAATCTTAATACACAAGGCCTACTGTGAGTGAAGATAAATATTGTGTACTGTAGTCCCCTGTAGCTCAGTTGGTAGAGCATGGCGCTTGCAACGCCAGGGTTGTGGGTTCGTTTCCCACCGGGGGCCGGTATGAAAAATGTATGCACTCACTAACTGTAAGTCGCTCTGGATAAGAGCGTCCGCTAAATGACTAAAATGTAAAAATGTACTGCATTTAATCAATCTATTGTTATTGATAACTATTGACTTGTCTAATTGGCAGAGGGCAGTGGGAAACAGAAAAATCATACAATATTTGTAGTGTGCACCTCTCCAGAATATGATTTATGTTACATAAACAGCTAGAGGTATTGTCATGACAGGAGAGGACAGGCCGGAACACACTGTATCCAAACAGAACATTTTGTTAAATGCCTGTTTTTTTCACTGACTGAGTTGTATGAGGTATCGTACATGTAAGTAATGTATGACAAAATAGTAAGTACTGTGTGACAATAACCTACAGTGTAATCTACATCATATGTTCAGTGTCAATCTAGGTTTATTTCCGTCTTTGTTCATATACAAGAATGAGGAACTCCAGAGCTGGTTGGAAACTTGGCTTGGACCAGATTTCAGTTCAGAGTGCTCATAATGCCTCATCTATGTGAAAGTACATGATTAAGACAGAGGGGTGTGTTACAACAATGAGTCAGATGCCACTATGAGAGGATACCCCTCTCTGGAGTTGTGCTGGAGGAAGCGCTGCTTGGAAAGAGCAACATTCCCCAGACTTCTGGTGACTGGGCAGAAACTCACATGTTGACTCACAGTCCTGTGGTTAGTCAGTCATCTCCAACACCTGCCTCTACCTGACTACTCTAATAATAATAATAATAATATGCCATTTAGCAGACACTTTTATCCAAAGCGACTTACAGTCATGCGTGCATACATTTTTGTGTATGGGTGGTCCCGGGGATCGAACCCACTACCTTGGCGTTACAAGCGCCGTGCTCTACCAGCTGAGCTACAGAGGACCACATGTGTGACAGAATGTTCACATAAATCTAGTAGCTGGTCACAGTGGATATAGTTCTGGGTTCCGAGATTAGTCTCAGACGTACTACCCTATCACCATGGCATTGCTTTCATATTAAAAGCTCACTCATTAGGAAAATAATTGTATGAGATCACCACTGATGCTCACTATAGTCTCTAAACGGTATACTACTAAATACAACTGATAAATCTAGCACAGTTATCAAAAACATGGGCCAATGTTTTCTATCTCCGTATGTAGAGGAAAAGGCTATGTGATGTAAAAATGAAAAGCTTCATACCATTTTTGAGAGGCCATTTGTACCATTCGAGAAGGCATTGGGACTGGTAGGTGACTTAATGGAGTCAGTGAATACGCTGATGTACATAGGACCTGTAGAGAGAATGAGAGATCGTAATGGGCTCTTAAAATCTGTTTTAATATGAGATAGCGCTGTAAAATATTGGGTGTGAGAAAAAGTACACTATTCAATGCTTTTTTTGATGTGATTTGAATAGAGGGCAAGAAGCAAGTCTCCAAGCCGTAATGATTCATGTTAATACATGTGAAATCTTTGATTGCCTGTGTGATGTGTGTCAACTGTTAACCTCTAAAAGCCGTTCGGGGGCGGGTTCTACTAAGCTAACATATGGAATTGTTTTAAGATGGTCATACCATGGATCATTTAGCTATTTGATTTTGAATTTTAGGACGCCTTTAGGTATATAAAAACATATTTTATAAAATATTGAATTTGGTCTTTACTACTATATCCCATAGAAACGCTTGAAATAACACCTTTATAAGAGGCAAAAAAGACAGTCAAAAAATAAATCATAAGGAATAAGGTTTTGAAGTGTCTGTCCTATATCTAGGAGATATAAGACAACTCAGGAAATATTTTTGTTTTTTATTTAACCCCAAAATACCTCCATACTTCCATTCATTTGCATGGGTTATATGAGTTCCGTTACACTAGTGTGACGCTCTTCGTGAGAGTCTCCCCTTTCCATAGTGGGGTCATGTTAGTTTGTAGGCTAAAATGTTCGGATGCTAGAGACGTTTTCGTGAGAAGACCAATTTTCGGACTGTCTCATGATCTGACAAACACCGCTGTAGCTCGGCCACATTCCACTGCAGATGCGGAAGGCCGAGATAGCCAATGAAAAAAAACTGATATCTCTAGTTTAAATTGACTGATTTTTACAGGGATTTTTTTTGTATGTTACTTAGATTGATGCACGGGTGCATCAATAGACTAATATTTAAACATCAAATGTGTTTTGCTTTGGAGGGGCAAAACGGGTAGTCGAATATGTTCCATATGAGCCTGACAACTAAGTATTCTACCTATTTGCTGTTTTGACAAGATCAATTGATTGGTAATGTACTTTTAACGTCATTGTCATGTAATCCACAGTGTTTTATGCAGTTTTTAGATGATGAAAAGGGAACTATGCATTGTATTGAAATATATATTGTCGCCCTGTATAAGTGTCTGCTACATGGCATGTAAAATCCTTTAGCTATAATACTTCAGTCATATAATTGCTTATTTGTTGTATGTTTATACATATTTGTCCTGAACCTGCTTTCTTGAATGTTGTTTTATTGTGAGAGCTCTGGTGGGTATTGTTTTTTCAATGTAGGTTACTTATTACGTAGACTACCGTTCAAAAGTTTGGGGTCACTTAGAAATGTCCTTGTTTTCCATGAAAACATACATGAAATGAGTTTGAATAGGAAATATAGCAAAATGAATAGGACATGTAGTCATTGACAAGGTTAGAAATAATGATTTTTAATTTAAATAATAGTTGTGTCCTTCAAACTGTCATGAGCCCTCTCACTCCACTGGGTTACCACCTTAAGTTGTTTCCACTCTGCTCACCACTCTCTCTCTACTCAGCCTAACTAGCTCCACCTGTCCCTGCTCTGCTCGGCTCTAATTACTCTGCCAGCTGCGCTGCATTACCCACTAACCTCTCCCAGTATTTATAGCCCTGTCTTTCAGCTCTCCTTTGTCAGATCGTCTGCAAAGCTCACACCCGGAACCTGTTTGCTCGCGCTTCTGGCTCACCCTGGTTTTGTGACCCCGGACCTGCCTGTTTTTTGGATACTCTTCTGCCTCAGGAGATCCAGACCTGCTTCTGCCATTACGACTCCTGACTACTCTTCAATCCCGGTAACTCTGACCAGCCTTCTGCCTTGCTACTACGTATTTTGGATTTCCCTTGAACTGTACTTCTGCCTGTTTTCATCCGCCCCGTTGTGTCTGTGTTTCCTCCCCCCCCCCCAGGACTTCTGGACCACCAACCACCGGCGTCATCGGACGCATCGCTGCCACTGGGGGGAGGCACAGACCCAGCACATCGGACGGGATAACCCCTGGAGCCCTCACTCACTCCCTACATCCCTTTCCCCTTAAGTTTAAATAAACTTTCTGGTGTGACGCAATTGTGGTCCTCTTGTCGTCTGTCTGAACCGTGACACAAACTTTGCTTTTGTCAAGAAATCCTCAATTTGCAGCAATTACAGCCTTGCAGACCTTTGACATTCTAATTGTCAATTTGTTGAGGTCATCTGAAGAGATTACACCCCATGCTTCCTGAAGCACCTCCCACAAGTTGGATTGGCTTGATGGGCACTTCTTACGTACCATACGGTCAAGCTGCTCCCACAACAGCTCAATAGGGTTGAGATCCGGTGACTATGCTGGCCACTCCATTATAGACAGAATACCAGCTGACTGCTTCTTCCCTTAATAGTTATTGCATAGTTTGGAGCTGTGCTTTGGGTCATTGTCCTGTTGTAGTAGGAAATTGGCTCCAATCAAGCGCCGTCCACAGGGTATGGCATGGCGTTGAAAAATGGAGTGATAGCCTTCCTTCTTCAAGATCCCTTTTACCCTGTACAAATCTCCCACTTTACCACCACCGAAGCAACCGCAGACCATCACATATCACATTGCCTCCACCATGCTTGACAGATGGCATCAAGCCCTCCTCCAGCATCTTTTCATTTGGTCTGCGTCTCATAAATGTTCTTCTTTGTGATCCTAACACCTCAAACTTCGATTTGTCTGTCCATAACACTTTTTCCCAATCTTCCTCTGTCCAGTGTCTGTGTTATTTTGCCCATCTTAATCTTTTATTTTTATTGGCCAGTCTGAGATATGGCTTTTTCTTTGCAACTCTGCCTAGAAGGTCAGCATCCCGGAGTCACCTCTTCACTGTTGACGTTGAGACTGGTGTTTTGCGGGTACTATTTAATGAAGCTGCCAGTTGAGGACCTGTGAGGTGTCTGTTTCTCAAACTAGACACTCTAATGTATTTGTCCTCTTGCTCAGTTGTGCACCGTGGCCTCCCACTCCTCTTTCTATTCTGGTTAGAGTCAGTTTGCGCTGTTCTGTGAAGGGAGTAGTACACAGCGTTGTACGAGATCTTCAGTTTCTTGGCAATTTCTCGCATGGAATAGCCTTCATTTCTCAGAACAAGAATAGACTGACGAGTTTCAGAAGAAAGTTCTTTGTTTGTTGCCATTTTGAGCCTGTAATCGAACCCACAATTGCAGATGCTCCAGATACTCAACTAGTCTCAAGAAGGCCAGTTCTATTGCTTCTTTAATCAGCACAATAGTTTTCAGCTGTGCTAGCATAATTGCAAAAGGGTTTTCTAATAATCAATTAGCCTTTTAAAATGATAAACTTGGATTAGCAAACACAACATGCCATTGGAACACAGGACTGATGGTTGCTGATAATGGGCCTCTGTACGCCTATGTAGATGTTCCATTAAAAATCTGCCGTTTCCAGCTACAATAGCCATTTACAACGTTAACAATGTCTACACTGTATTTCTGATCAATTTGATGTTATTTTAATGGACCAAAAAATCACTTTTCTTTCGAAAACAAGGACATTTCGAAGTGACCCAAAACTTTTGAACGGTGGTGTATGAGAAACACAATTGAGTAAGATTTCCAATGTAGGCTTCTTATTACCTACATTATTTTTTACCAGAGTGGTGGATAACCAACTGATAAGTCCTGTTTGTCTAATGATTCTAACCTCGTTATGGCAGTTGATTACATTTGGTTTTGAACATTTAGAACAGGACTGAGTGGTGACAAACAAATGTATATTTTGGGCATCAATAGGCCTAAACATAATTATGAGATCATGGACTGTCCCTTAGCCTATGTTTACTTGATATTAAAATAACACATGTTGCACTTTGTTTACTTAACAGACTTTACAACAGTGGAGTTGCTGATATCTAATGTATGGGGTTATTCATTTACTAATGAATAAATCATTAACAACAATGCAAATCGGATGGGGGTGAGTCAAACCATATTAAACCATAACCTGATTAGGCTTTAGGTCAAATAAAATAGCATACAAATAACTGAATATGATTTTATTTTAATAATGACGCTTACTCGTTGGTGATTTCGTTGGCGACGATAAAGTTCCATTTTTACTGTACTTCGACTTGCCCCTCTTGATGGTTTGCACCTGATCCAAGACCCGCTGCTGTTTGGACCGAAGTTTGTTATCGGATGGCAAAGCAAGAGATGTCTCCTCCACATTCCCGATGGACATGGCCGATTTCAACGGGTCCATTGTCATCATGGTCTGTTTCCAGTTGTAAATCCAAAGTGTGATGGTTCGTAGCCTACTGTACCTTGCTCCGTACAGGTGGCGTTTGTACAGGCAATCAAATATGAAATGCGCACTTCGCCCTGCCCTGAACAATGAACCACGCCCATTATGAATAAAATACACAGTTGTCTGTGTCTGGTGTGTCTGATGGGAATGTTCATATTACTAGTAATTATTGGACTTCCTGTGCAGCTATTGTCCAATGATTCTGTAGAAGACTATAAAATATAAATGACTCAAAATATGAAATGCTCAAACCCATCAAAGAGCCTGCTCTGACAGGTAGCCCTTGTGGTCCTCTGTAGCTCAGCTGGTAGAGCACGGCGCTTGTAACGCCAAGGTAGTGGGTTCGATCCCCGGGACCAACCATACACAAAAATGTATGCATGCATGACTGTAAGTCGCTTTGGATAAAAGCGTCTGCTAAATGGCATATTATATTATATTATAGCCTACTTCTCCTGAGACATTCCAGCTGAGCTCATGTCATGTAACCATTGAGGGAGCTGCTGAATCCTTTAAAACCCTCTTTGGGATTGTCTACCTCTCCAGCACATGCTCTTTTCGGTTTTGTTCCCTTTCCTGCAGTAAAATGACCCAGTGGCCTCATGGGTGGAATGTTATTCATATTTTTCAGAATTTCAGAATTAATAAACATTATTTCAAAAAAGCTGGCGAGTCAAACGGTTTTGTTATAATTCAGTCTCCTGTGATGTATATAAAGTGTAATATTGGGATGCAAACTGAAAATGTAATACATTTCAACTCTATATCAGACATGGTACAGGTGTCTTCTTTTAAGCCCATAACCATGTGTTTGAGGTGTATACTTTTGTTTCAAAGTAGATTTGTTTAAGACTACAAAGAAACACTACGTGTGACCCTGATTTAGCCCACTGCAGTAAAAGGTTAAACTCTGATGGTCATAGGTCTATTGTTTTGTATTTTCTTGTGTGCCAAAAAAAAAGAGTATCATTTTTTTTTTTTTTTTAAGAAACAAATGTTCAGTAGTTAAATGGAGAGCTTGAATGGCCCTTTAGTTGTAGGCCTATAATAATGCAATAATAAAATGTTAAGATTAAGATCACTTTATTGGTCAATTGCATACAAGGTCCAACCGAAATTTGACTTCTGCTTTTAACCCAACCTCTCCGAAAGACATACAGTGCCTTCAGAAAGTATTCACACCACTTGACTTTTTCCCCATTTTGTTATGTTACGGCATGCATTTAAAATTGATTTAATTGAGACTGTGTGTCACTGGCCTACACACAATACCCCATAATGTCAAAGTGGAATAGAAAAGTGGAATAGAAATGTTTACAAATTAATGAAAAATGTAAAGCTGAAATGTCTTGAGTCAATAAGTATTCAACCCCTTTGTTATGGCAAGCCTAAATAAGTTCAGGAGTAAAAATGTGCTTAACAAGTAACATAATAAGTTGCATGGACTCACTCTGTGTGCAATAACAGTGTTTTGGAATGACTACCTCATCTCTGTACCCGACACATACAATTATCTGTAAGGTCCCTCATTCGAGCAGTCAATTTCAAACACAGGTTCAACCACAAAGACCAGGGAGGTTTTCCAATGCCTAGTAAAAATAAAAAGCAGACATTGAATATCTCTTTGAGCATGATGAAGTTATTATTTACACTTTGGATGGTGTATCAATACGCCCAGTCACTACAAAGATACAGGCACCCTTCCGGAGAGGAAGGAAACTGCTCAGTGATTTCACCATGATTTTAATGAGTTTAATGGCTGTGAAAGGAAAAAACTGAGGATGGATCAACAACAATTTAATTACTCCACAATACTAACCTAAATGACAGATTGAAAAGAAGGAAGCTTGTAGATATATATCTATATATATATATGTATATATTATTATTATTATTATTTTTAAACATGCATCCTGTTTGCAATAAGGCACTAAAGTAAAACTGCAAAAAAATGTGCCAAAGAAATTAACTTTATGTCCTGAGTACAAAGCGTTAGGTTTGGGGAAAATCCAACACAACACATCACTGAGTACCACTCTTCATATTTTCAAGCATGGTGGTGGTTGCATCATGTTATAGGTATGCTTGTCACCGGCATGGACTAGGGAGTTTTTTTAGGATAAAAATAAATGAAATAGAGATAAGCACAGGCAAAATCCTAGAGGAAAACCTGGTCCAGTCTGCTATCCAACAGACACTGGGAGGCAAATTCACCTTTCAGCAGGACAATAACCGAAAAGTCCAAATATACACTGGAGTTGCTTACCAAGACGATATTGAATGTTCCTGAGTGGCCTAGTTACAGTTTTGACTTAAACCGGCTCAAAAATCTATGGCAAGACTTGAAAATGGCTGTCTAGCAATGATCAACAACCAATTTGACAGAGCTTGAAGAATTGATAAAATAATAATGTGCAAATATTGTACAATCCAAGTGTGCAAAGCTCTTTGAGACTTACCCAGAAAGACTCACAGCTGTAATCGCTGCCAAAGGTGGTTCTAACATGTTTCGACCCAGGGGTGTGAGTATGTATGTAAATTAGATATTTCTAAAAACATGTTTTCACTTTGTCATTATGGGGTATTGTGTGTAGATGGGTGAGAAAACAAATCTATTAAATCCATTTTAAATTCAGGCTGTAACAACAAAATGTGGAATAAGTCAAGGGGCTTTCTGAAGGCATTGTACATATACATTTTTGTATTCTTTCTGTAATCTTTATGAGGTGCGGGGGGCACCACACTAGGCGCCGGGGATCTGTTGTTGTAATAATATGCTCAATAATAACATTTGATAAATACAATTACTGAATTCACCTTGGTGATCACTACATTTATAATAATACCAACATCCATGACAAACTGTGATCTCCACACCAGACCAGACCCAGAGCAAGCTAGACAGCTGAGTCACCATGCTATGGTAACTGGTTGAATCAATAATTATGGCTCTTCCCACACCTGTCTGTCTGTACTGTGACGACCCTTCACCCTTTTGACCCTCAAGATGTTCATGAAGAGATCATTCTGTACTGTATTATTCACTCTCTCTCAAGCCTGTGACACATTTCTAACAAAGCCTCAGTGAAACAACTGGACTGCTATCATCAAGGTGAGATAGACAATAACTATTATAAAGGATCACACGCTATTGTAAAGGATCACACGTTATGGTAAAATATCACACGCTATTATGAAGGATCACACGCTATTGTAAAGGATCACACGCTATTGTAAAGGATCACACGCTATTGTAAAGGATCACAATGCTTGCTTAGTGAGTACCACTTCCTCCCGATTCGGCCCATACCTGGCGCGAACTCAGGACCTCTGCCTTGCTGGCACACGTGACCACCCTCCTGAAGCGTCTTACCAGTCGGTGCTACACAAAAAGCTAGCTGTTCACTGGCGCAAGTGGGGACACTTCAGGCTGAGGAGTAAGTTTCACACATCTCCATCTGCAACATTCACCCCTCAAACTTACTCAACAGTGACCCCAGCGGTGAACTGTAGATCCGGGTCACAACACCACTGTATGCCACGCTGCTTGCTTAGTACCACTTCCTCCCGATTCGGCCCATACCTGGCAAGAACTCAGGACCTCTGCCTTGCTAGCACATGTGACGTCCTCCTGAAGAATCTTACCAGTCAGTGCCACGCGAAAAGCTAACTATTCGCTGGCGCAAGTTCGGCTGAGGAGTAAGTTTCACACATCCCCATGTGCTTCACTATCATCACAGTGAGATAGACAACAACTTGACTGGTATCATCACAGCAAGAAAAACAATCAGATTTTATGAGGCATGCGTGAGAGAAAGAGTTCAGACTGGAGTAATCACATCCAAATTAATAACATTCCATTTCAGCCTTCAGCCTTCACTGAGTGTTTTGAAAAGCCCTCTCCCAATTATTGAAAATAGTGAACCTACTTGCCAGAGTTGTAGATAACCAACTGATAAGTCTTATTTGTCTAATGATTCTTATTTATTTAGGGCAGTTGATTAAACATACTCCATTTTGAAGAACAATAGCCGTAACAACAGCCTGGGAAAATACCAAGACGGTTTAATTAAATTGTCAGATTGTATGGTGTTAAGCCAGGCCACTAAACATCATTGTCAAAATACACTGGTGTAGACAAAACTGACAAGCACCACACCCATGAGTATCGGCACAGCTTGGCACCACAGTCAAAGTTACAGCTATTGGTGGTGTCCAACCTACACTTGGCAATCTGCACCAAGCATTCATTTCCCACTTTGGTGAACCCTTGGATGGAATTAGGTGTTGATGTTCAGGCATGTTTAAAGATTCGTTAGAGCAGAGTTTTATTTTTGTGTTGAAGTCACAGCACTTCTATCCTTCATTATGCTATCGATACAGACTAACAGTTTGTAGTTTCCAAATGTCATCAGTAGGCTACATTAATATTACTTTATAATCAAAACTCAATGACAATGTAAACAAGGGCAGACAACAAATACTTTTTAAATAATGGAAGTGAATGTACAAACTTAACAATAGCATTCATAGATCTAGATTTCTCTTGACATATAAAGTGCATACATGTTTAAGTGCATTTCCTCCAAAGACTATACCACAGACATAGTAGGATACATCACATGGTACATATTTGAAATATGGATCACCTTCCATTCCTCATTTGTTTAGTTTTGTTTGTCATTTGAATGTGATCGCTATCCACAGATGGTCAGTATCTGTTGGCAACATTGCTCTCTAGTGGTGAACAAGAGACACATGAAGAAATGGAGAGAGCTTCATACTGCATGACTACATTTAAGTCATTTAGCAGACACTCTTATCCAGAGCAATAAGGGCTAAGTGCCTTGCTCAAGTTCACAGATTTTCACCTAGTCAGCTCAGGATTTGAACAAGGGATCTGTCAGTTACTGGTCCAACGCTCTTCATCACTAGGCTACCAGCCACCCCAAATTGAATGGTGCACTGTGACTGTCACAATGACAGATTAGGACGAGTGTTGATACCTCTGTCATCAACAGGATCGTCAGTCATTTACAGATCCAAGGAAGTACACACACTAGAAGAACACAGGAAACACTCTTTACACGCCACTTCGATACCAAGTGACTTTTTCGTAGCAGGCTGTGAGAATTTACAAAGCAGGTTAGAAGACTGAGGTTATGGTTAGGAAAAGGGTTAGTGAAAATGCTCTGCTAACCTGCTACGAAAATCCCTTTGTATCGAAGTGGCGTGAAAAGAGTGTGTCTCATAAGGACACAGGTCACATAAATACAAAATATTAGTATACATGATTTATTACAATCATGTCCTTCATTTGTTAATAAGAATAATCTATATAATCAAGTGGATTAAATACTGTCTGAAATGTTATAGTGGATTATCATGGATTGTTATTAACTAGACATTATTAGCTAGAGTTCAGTTTGAAAGTTTCAACCTAGATGATTCAAAGACAATGCCAGAATACATTTTCAACTAGCCTACATTTGTGAAAATAGACACATTCAATTAGAAGTGTAATATATATATATATATTTATAAAATGTACAGTACCAGTCAAAAGTTTGGACACACCAACCCATTCAAGGGTTTTTCCTTATTTTTACTACTTTCTACATTGTAGAATAATAGTGAAGACATCAAAACTATGAAATTACACATATGGAATTATGTAGTAACCAAAAAAGTGTTAAACACATCAAAATATATGTTATGTTTGAGATTCTTCAAAGTAGCCACCCTTTGCCTTGATGACAGCTTTGCACAGTCTTGGCATTCTTTCAACCAGCTTAATGAGGAATGCTTTTCCAACAGTCTTGAAGGAGTTCCCACATATTCTGAGCACTTGTTGGCTGCTTTTCCTTCACTCTGCGGTCCAACTCATCCCAAACCATCTCAATTTGGTTGAGGTCGTGGGATTGTGGAGGTCAGGTCATCTGATGCAGCACTTCATCACGCTCCTTCTTGGTCAAATAGCCCTTACACAGCATGGAGGTGTGTTTTGGGTCATTGTCCTGTTGAAAAACAAATGATAGTCTCACTAAGCACAAACCAGATTGGATGGCATATCACTGCAGAATGCTGTGGTAGCAATGCTGGTTAAGTGTGACTTGAATTCTAAATAAATCACTGACAGTGTCACCAGAAAAGCACCCCCACACCATCACACCTCCTCCTCCATGCTTCACGGTGGGAACCACACATGCGGAGATCATCCGTTCACCTACTCTGCGTCTCACAACACACGGCGGTTGGAACCAAAAATCTCAAATTTGGACAGATTTCCACTGGTCTAATGCCCATTGCTCGGGTTTCATGGCCCAAGCAAGTCTCTTCGTCTTATTGGTGTCCTTTAGTAGTGGTTTCTTTGCAGCATTTCGACCATGAAGGCCTGATTCACGCAGTCTCCTCTGAACAGTTGATGTTGAGATGTGTCTGTTTTATATAACTGCCTTAATGTTGCAGGACCCCAGGAAGAGTAGATCCTTAATAAATACAAATACAAATACTTGAACTCTGTGCAGCATTTATTTGGGCTGCAATCTGAGTGCAGTTAACTCTAATGAATATATCCTCTGCAGCAGAGGTAACTCTGGGTCTTCCTTTCCTGTGGCGGTCCTCTTCAGAGCCAGTTTCATCATAGCGCTTGATGGTTTTTGCGACTGCACTTGAAGAAACTTTCAAAGTTCTTTAAATTTTCCGGATTGACTGACCTTCATGTCTTTTTGCTTATTTGAGCTGTTCTTGCCATAATATGGAGTTGGTCTTTTACCAAATAGGGCTATCTTCCGTATACCCCCCCTACCTTGTCACAACACATCTGATTGTCTCAAACGCATTAAGAAGGAAATAAATTCCACAAAGTAACTTTTAACAAGGCACACCTGTTAATTTAAATGCATTCCAGGTAACTACATCATGAAGCTGGTTGAGAGAATGCAGAGAGTGTGCAAAACTGTCATCAAGGCAAAGGGTGGCTACTTTGAAGAAGATTTGTTTCACACTTGTTTGGTTTCTACATGATTCCATATGTGTTATTTCATAGTTTGGATGTCTTCACTATTATTCGCCAATGTAGAAAATAGTAAAAATAAAGAAAAACCCTTGAATGAGCGTGTGTCCAAACATTTGACTGGTACTGTATATCACTTAGTCTTTTTCCATCATTCATTTAGGATTGTAATATATTTAAAAAACATATTGTCGTGGAAATTCTACACCCTGTCGTGGAAATTACCACTAGGGACACTCGAAGTCAATCTTAAATGAATCATTGTTTATTGTCAGCGCGCTGGAGAGGTTCCAACCAACTCAATGCACCATATGTACACATGTCAATCAGGAGCTCTGCTGGGGCAGTCCCAGCATTTGTCTTATATACGGCTATACACAGACAAGTTATATTTGCATGATTTAGCATAATTAATTTCATCATTAGCTTTTTGTTTCATTCATGTGACCGACAAAAACTGGTTCATAACATGTGACAGACCAATACCTCACGAGGCTTCTTCTCTCTAAGCTGAGACCTTGGAACTGAAATATCTTCCATTCTCAAAAAAAGGTCTGGGCGTGCTGCCAAATTGCAGCTGCTGACAGAGAGGATTTGTTCAGTCAGTCACTTGCATGGACACAGAAAATGGTTTATAGAAAAGCACAAACATAGAACATAGAAATGTATAGAATAGAAAAGCACAAACATTAACATTTCCATCACATTCCATCCTCTTACCACTTGTGTGATAATAATCATTACATTTTAATGTAAGCATTTAGATTTGAGCTTTTATATCAAAATATTCTATACTCCCAATAAAGTAATGGAAATCAACATAGAAAAAAAACATACACTTCATCATTTCAAACCCTTCATTCTGGGTTGTACAATCCAATTAGTAAGGTAATACTATAATCATAATAAAGGTTATACTTCTATTAATGGGAGTATCACAAATACACACACATACACAAGGGATCTGTAGATTCAGAGGTGAATAAATCTCTCAATGTTAACCATTGTTTCCATGTCACGATCGGGTTGGATTGACCTATGCTTTTCACTAACTGTCAATGGAACATCAATTTAGTCCAAATATAAAACCCTGTTGTTTAACAATTCTGCTAAGACCTTCAAAAGGTTGGTGCTGGCTCATCAGCTCAGTGTTCCACATAATGTAAACAGGTTAAGGGTTCAGATGACCTTACCCTCAACTTGTTCAACGAAAACAACCTTCAATCATTATTCATCGTCCATATCTACAGGGGGAAATGGGAGCTCATCCAGAGTTGGCAGCTCATTAGTTTCACCATCCTATGGAGGAGCAGAAAACATGATAGAGGCTGAAATTTTATCAGCCAGAGAGTCACAGATCGACTTACAGCATGTTTATAACATTTCACAGGGAAGAGAGAGAGAACATATGTTATAACATTTTCACACCAACCTTAATAAGAATGAGATTGGGGCAAGGTTAGCCCAAGCTACAATCTAGTGGCTCTCCTCACATTTTAGGGGCATAAAAGCCTCGCCTTTCCAAATCATAATTATAACTATTGATAAATTATCCAACCCAAATTTAGAATGACAGTCCTTAGTGCTTCATGTTGGTTCTATCACTTTAATTTAAGACCCTCAATTTAGCACACACCGATACTGGCCGAATGTACATTTACATTGTCATACAGTAAATCCATCTCATCATTTCTAGCATTACATTTTCTCATCACTTGTGGTAATGACAGATTGGCATTCTTAGTCTAAAATTACTATACATTTCAGTGTGCAGACCTCCACAATCAACCTGATACCCCAAATAAACAATTTTCGATAAGCCTAAATCAATTACTGGCATGGTTGACCACCCCCCTCCGTCCCGGCACTCATCCTTCTGGCGTTTCTTCATATTCTTCTTCAGACAGTGTTTCAGTTCATCTTTTTAATGGCACATGTTCAAAGTGGATGGTCCTTGATCATGTCTCTCACCTGAGCCGCCACTGTCCTTTACAGTCCATTATGTCTTTGTCCATTTTCCTACCAGTACACCAGCAGCATGAGAGAAGCTTGGATGGCATCTCTCTCCATGCTCCCTCCACATGGACTCCTGTCGCACTCCTGAGATAAAAAAGGCATGAGAGAAAAGGCAGTTGATAGCTTCGACTGGATGCTGTGTACAGGTTGCTGGCTCGGACTCACGGTAGAAGTGGTGAAGGACCATACTGAACGCCATTTTCACCATTCGTCAACCGGTTAGAGGGGATGAGGTTCACACTGTTCTCGGCTGAATTATCTTCAGTCGTGGTCAAAAGTTTTGAGAATGACACAAGTATTGGTCTTCACAACGTTTGCCGCTTCTGTGTTTTTAGATATTTTTGTCAGATGTTACTATGGTACACTGAAGTATAATTACAAGCATTCCATAAGTGTCAAAGGCTTTTATTGACAATTACATTAAGTTTATGCAAAGAGTCAATATTTGCAGTGTTGACCCTTCTTTTTCAAGACCTCTGCAATCCGCCCTGGCATGCTGTCAATTAACTTCTGGGCCACATCCTGACTGATGGCAGCCCATTCTTGCATAATCAATGCTTGGAGTTTGTCAGAATTTGTGGGTTTTTGTTTGTCCACCTCTTGAGGATTGACCACAAGTTCTCAATGGGATTAAGTTCTGGGGAGTCTCCTGGCCATGGACCCAAAATTTCGATGTTTTGTTCCCCGAGCCACTTAGCTATCACTTTTGCCTCATGGCAAGGTGCTCCATTATGCTGGAAAAGGCATTGTTCGTCACCAAACTGTTGGATGGCTGGGAGAAGTTGCTCTCGGAGGATGTGTTAGTACCATTCTTTATTCATGGCTGTGTTCTTAGGCAAAATTGTGAGTGAGCCCACTCCCTTGGCTGAGAAGCAACCCCGCACATGAATGGTCTCAGGATGCTTTACTGTTGGCATGACACAGGACTGATGGTACGTACAGATGAAGTTGTACGTTTGCATACACCTTAGCCAAATACATTTAAATTCAGTTTTTCACAATTCCTGACATTTAATCCTAGTAAAAATTCCCTGTCTTAGTTCAGTTAGGATCACCACTTTACTTTAAGAATGTGAAATGTCAGAATAATAGTAGAGAGAATGATTTATTTCAGTTTTTATTTCTTTCATCACATTCCCAGTGAGTCAGAAGTCAACATACACTCAATTAGTATTTGGTAGCATTGCCTTTAAATTGTTTAACTTGGGTCAAACGTTTCTGGTAGCATTCCACAAGCTTTGCACAATAAATTGGGTGAATTTTGGCCCATTACTCCTGACAGAGCTGGTGAAACTGAGTCAGGTTTGTAGGCCTCCTTGCTCGCACAAGCTTTTTCAGGTCTGCCCACAAATGTGCTATAGGATTGAGGTCAGGGCTTTGTGATGGCCACTCCAATACCTTGACTTTGTTGTCCTTAAGCCATTTTGCCACAACTTTGGAAGTATGCTTGGGGTCATTGTGCATTTGGAAGACCCATTTGCAACCAAGCTTTAACTTCCTGACGGATGTCTTCAGATGTTGCTTCAATATATCCACATAATCTTTCTTCCTCATGATGCCATCTATTTTGTGTAGTGCACCAGTCCCTCCTGCAGCAAAGCACCCCCACAGCACGATGCTGCCACCCCGTACTTCAAGGTTGGAATGGTGTTCTTCGGCCTGCAACTCCCCCCTTTTTCCTCCAAACATAACGATGGTCATTTTGGCCAAACAGTTCTATTTTTGTTTCATCAGACCAGAGGACATTTCTCCAAAAAGTACGATCTTTGTCCCCATGTGCAGTTGCAAACCATAGTCTGGCTTTTTTATGGCGGTTTTGGAGCAGTGGCTTTTTCCTTGCTGAGCGGCCTTTCAGGTTGTGTCGATATAGGACTCGTTTTACTGTGGATATAGATACTTTTGTACTGGTTTCCTCCAGCATCTTCACAGGGTCCTTTGCTGTTGTTCTTGGATTGATTTGCACTTTTCGCACCAAAGTATGTTCATCTCTAGGAGACAGAACGCGTCTCCTTCCTGAGCGGTATGACGGCTGCGAGGTTCCATGGTGTTTATACTTGCGTACTATTGTTTGTACAGATGAACGTGGTACCTTCAGGCATTTGGAAATTGCTCCCAAGGATGAACCAGACTTGTGGAGGTCTACAATAATTTTTCTGAGGTCTTGGCTGATTTCTTTAGATTTTCCCATGATGTCAAGCAAAGAGGCACTGAGTTTGAAGGTAGGCCTTGAAATACATCCACAGGTACACCTCCAATTGACTCAAATTATGTCAATTAGCCTATCAGAAGCTTCTAAAGCCATGACATCATTTTCTGGAATTTTCCAAGCGTTTTAAAGGCACAGTCAATTTAGTGGAATTGTGATACAATGAATTATAAGTGAAATAATCTGTAAACAATTGTTGGAAAAAATTGTTGTGTCATGTACAAATTAGATGTCCTAACCGACTTGCCAAAACTACAGTTTGTTAACAAGAAATTTGTGGAGTGGTTGAAAAACAAGTTTTAATGACTCCAACCTAAGTGTATGTAAACTTCCGACTTCAACTGTACGTCTACGTGTGGGTGTGCAAGTTGTATATTATTATTATTTTTATATTGTTACATCAGATCATCATAATAACCCATTATACTCAATATTATGTTACTTTACCTCTAGTAACCCATTATACATTTGTGTTACATCACAAATTCCTCCTCTACACCAGTGTTCTATTCATACAGGGGTTGAAGTATTCACTCGTGTTCTATTTAACAGCATTTTCGGAAATAGTACTCTCTTCTTTGATATCTCCATACAGAATCCCTATATAACATTATAAATCTTTAGGTTTCACCTCCACACTGCAGCAAAAATCACAGTGCAGCAGCCCGCGAGGTACACATATCTTTCAATTGCTTCTCCTGTCAGTGCTCACTACCTGTAGATCGATGGGCAGTGGTGGACAGAACCCCTAGATAACGTTTTAGATCTAAAAACTCTGCTCACGGAACTGGCTGAGGTATTCATCTTTCATGCACTCAGTAATCCTCTTTCACACCGGAGCTAGTCCCCTGACAGCTCTCATTCACTCAGTAATTTATAGCTACATTTCTCAATCAATCTTATTATCCAAATTCCAATCTTAATAGTAAAAATTTCAATCCATTCATTCTCCAAATTTTTATCAGACAAATTTCAATCTTAATAGCAATCATTTCCAAATTTCAATCAATCTTATTATCCAATAAACTTAATATCCAAATTTCAATCAATCAACTCTTGTTATCCAAATTTCAATCAGCTTAATATGTCATATCTCACAATCACAAGGCCATTTTCTCAAAAGTGAGATTACAAGTTTATCAACTTTCAAAGTAGAATTACTTTCCCATTGTTCCTCAAATGCAGTGTATGATATACCATTTGTAGCTTTGTGTCTCTGCTTTTATCCAATGTAAAATACACAATTTAAAATTTTGCTACATAAGACTGAATCAAGGCGGTCGGTCACAATTATGTTTTTAGAAATGTTTACAAATTAATAATAAATTAAAAACTGAAATGGCTTGAGTAAATAAATATTCAACCCTTTTGTTATGGCAAACCGAAATAAGTTCAGGAGTAAAAATGTGCTTAACAAGTCACATAATAAGTTGCACAGACTCACTCTGTGTGCAATAATAGTGTTTAACATGATTTTGGAATGACTACCGCACCTCTGTACCCGACACATACAATTATCTGTAAGGTCCCTCAGTCGAGCAGTCAATTTCAAACACAGATTCAACCACAAAGACCAGGGAGGTTTTCCAATGCCTCGCAAAGAAGGGCACCTATTGGTAGATGGGTACAAATAAAAAGCAGACATTGAATATCCCTTTGATCATGGTGAAGTTATCAATACTGTCACGATCGTTTACTGATGAGACGGACCAAGGCGCAGCGTGATAAGCGTACATATTTATTGAAGTACACAACACGAACAAAACAACAAACAAATGATACGTGAAGTCCTAGGTAGACTAAATAACATACCTATCCGGAACAAGATCCCACACCGACTAGTGCCAAACAGGCTGCCTAAGTATGGTCCCCAATCAGAGACAACGAGCTACAGCTGCCTCTGATTGGGAACCACCCTGGCCAACATAGATCTAAACGATCTAGAACATGAACATGGTGCGAGGGACAGGAACAGGCCGGACCGGGCTGGCGACGCGCACCACTGGCTTGGCGCGAGGGACAGGAACAGGCCGGACCGGGCTGGGAACACGCACCACTGGCTTGGTGCGGGGAGCAGGAACAGGCCGGGCTGGACTGGGAACACGCACCATTGGCTTGGTGCGGGGAGCCGGAACGGGCCGGGCCGGACTGTGGAGGCGGACTGGAGGTCTGGAGCGGAGAGCTGACACAACCCGTCCTGGCTGAATGCCTACTTCCACACAATACGTGTGAGGCATCAGCACAGGACGTACGGGGCTGTGCACTCGTACTGGCGCTACAGCACGTGGCACTGGCGCAGGATATACGGGACCGAGGAGGCGTACTGGAGACCACGAGCGTTGAGCCGGCACACCCCGTCCTGGCTGAATGACCATCTTTGCACGACACGTGCGTGGTGCTAGCACAGGACGTACAGGACTGTGCCGGAACACTCGCGGCACAGTACGTGGCTCCGCATAACACGGAGCCTGCCCAGTCACACGCTTCCTAGCCTGAGTACGGGGAGTTGGCTCTGCTCTAACCCTAGGCTCCGCCAACCACCCTTTTAGCCCCCCCCAAAAAAAATCTTGGGGCTGTCTCTCGGGCTTCCTCCTCGGCCGGTACCCTCTGCGTTGCCGCTGCTCCTCTCTATAGCGCACCTCCACAGTCTCCTCCCAAGGACGGCGATCCATTCCGGCCTGAATCTCCTCCCAAGTCCAGGATCCCTTCCCGTCCAGGATCTCCTCCCAGGTCCAGGCTGTCTGTTCCTGGACACGCTGCTTGGTCCTCTTATGGTGGGATCTTCTGTCACGATCGTTTACTGATGAGATGGACCAAGGCGCAGCGTGATAAGCGTACATATTTATTGAAGTACACAACACGAACAAAACAACAAACAAACGATACGTGAAGTCCTAGGTAGACTAAATAACATACCTATCCGGAACAAGATCCCACACCGACTAGTGCCAAACAGGCTGCCTAAGTATTGTCCCCAATCAGAGACAACGAGATACAGCTGCCTCTGATTGGGAACCACCCTGGCCAACATAGATCTAAACGATCTAGCACATCAACATAGAAAATATAACACAGAAACTACACACCCTGGCTCAACATTTCAGAGTCCCCAGAGCCAGGGTGTGACAAATACACCCAATTACTACAAAGATACAGGCATCCTTCCTAACTCAGTTGCAGGAGAGGAAGGAAACCGCTCATGGATTTCACCATGAAGCCAATGGTGATTTAAAAAAAGTTACAGAGTTTAATGGCTGTGAAAGGAGAAATCTGAGGATGGCTCAACAACATTGTAGTTACTCCACAATACTAACCAAAATGACAGAGTGAAACTAAGGAAGCCCGTACAGAAATTGTTTTATTCCAAAACATCATACTGTTTGCAATAAAGCACAAAAGTCAAACTGCAAAAAATGTGGCAAATAAATAAATGTTATATCCTGAGTACAAAGCATTAGGTTTGGGGAAAATCCAACACAACACATCACTGAGTACCACTCTTCATATTTTCAAGCATGGTGCTGGTTGCATCATGTTATGGGTATGCTTGTCTTCAGCATTGACTAGGGAGTTTTTAGGATAAAAAAGAAACGGAATATGATCTGTTTAAAAATGTTTTGGTTACTACATGATTCCATATGTGTTATTTCATAGTTTTGATGTCTTCACTATTATTCTACAATGTAAAAAATAGTAGAAATAAAGAAAATCCCTTGAATGAATAGGTGTGTCCAAACTTTTGACTAGTAGTGTATGTAAATGAGATATTTCTAAAATGTTTTCACTTTGTCATTATGAGGTATTGTGTGTAGATGGGTGAGAAAAAACAACAATTTAATCAATTTTAGAATAAGGCTGTAATGTAACAAAATGTGGAAAAAGTCTAGGGGTCTGAATACTTTCCGAAGGCACTGTACATATACATTGTAGTATTATTTTAGTATGTTTGAGGTGCGGGGGGCTGCCAGACTAGGCACCGGGGATCTGTTGTTGTAATAATAACAATATGCTCAATAATAACATTTGATAAATACAATGACTGATTTCACCATGGTGATCACTACATTCATCATAATACCAACATCCATGACAAACTGTGATCTCCACACCAGACCAGACCCAGAGCAAGCTAGACAGCTGAGTCACCATGCTATGGTAACTGGTTGAATCAATAATTATGGCTCTTCCCACACCTGTCTGTCTGTACTGTGACGACCCTTCACCCTTTTGACCCTCAAGATGTTCATGAAGAGATCATTCTGTACTGTATTATTCACTCTCTCTCAAGCCTGTGACACATTTCTAACAAAGCCTCAGTGAAACAACTGGACTGCTATCATCAAGGTGAGATAGACAACAACTGGACTGCTACTATAAAGGATACACACGCTATTGTAAAGGATCACGCTGTTTGCTTAGTGAGTACCACTTCCTCCCGATTCGGCCCATACCTGGCGCGAACTCAGAACCTCTGACTTGCTAGCACACGTAACAAAACTCCTGAAGAATACCCTGGGAAAGAACCGAGACGGTTTAATTAAATTGTCAGATTGTATGGTGTTAAGCCAGGCCACTCATCATAATTGTCCAAATGCGTTTGTGTAGACAAAACCGACAAGCACCACACCCATGGGTATTGGCACAGCTTGGCACCACAGTCACAGCTATTGGTGGTGTCCAACCTACACTTGGCAATCTGCACCAAGCATTCATTTCCCACTTTGGTGAACCCTTGGATGGAATTAGGTGTTGATGTTCAGGCATGTTTAAAGATTCGTTAGAGCAGAGTTTTATTTTTGTGTTGAAGTCACAGCACTTCTATCCTTCATTATGCTATCGATACAGACTAACAGTTTGTAGTTTCCAAATGTCATCAGTAGGCTACATTAATATTACTTTATAATCAAAACTCAATGACAATGTAAACAAGGGCAGACAACAAATACTTTTTAAATAATGGAAGTTGTGATGGAAAATTCTGTTGGTGCTTTTCTATTTACCAATTTCTACGTTCTATGTTTGTGCTTTTCTATAAACCAATTTCAGTGTTCATGCAAGTGACTGATTGAATGAATCCTCACTATCAGTGTCTGCAAATTGGCAGAACCTTGTTTAGAGAAAGGGATAGCTCAGTTTCAAGGTCTCAGCTTAGAGAGAAGAAGCCTCATGAGGTATTGGTCTGTCACATGCATGACACAGTATTGGTCAGTCACATGAATGAAGCAAACGTTAATGATGAATTAATTATGAATAAGCTAAGTGAATGTACAAACTTAACAATAGCATTCATAGATCTAGATTTATCTTGACATTTAAATGTCCTGTTTAAGTGCATTTCCTCCAAAGACTATACCACAGACATAGTAGGATACATCACATGGTACATATTTGAAATATGGATCACCTTCCATTCCTCATTTGTTTAGTTTTGTTTGCCATTTGAATGTGATCGCTATCCACAGATGGTCAGTATCTGTTGGCAACATTGCTGTCTAGTGGTGAACAAGAGGCACATGAAGAAATGGAGAGAGCTTCATACTGCATGACTCTGAATTTACATTTAAGTAATTTAGCAGACACTCTTTTCCAGAGCAACTAGGGCTAAGTGCCTTGCTCAAGGGCACGTTGACAGATTTTCACCTAGTCAGCTCAGGATTTGAACAAGTGATCTTTCAGTTACTGGCCCAATGCTCTTAATCGCTAGGCTACCAGCCACCCCAAATTGAATGGTGCACTGTGACTGTCACAATGACACTAGTCTCGTTCAACAGGCATATTGACACCATTTTCTTATCATTTGCTTCTTTCAAGTTACTAATTAAACTTAGCTGATGATATGAACAAAATGTATGAGACACTGTAGGCTCTTTCAACCGCTGCAGTGTCAGCGAAGTGTCATATGAGTCGGCCATGCCAGATTAGGACGAGTGTTGATACCTCTGTCATCAACAGTATCGTCAGTAATTTACAGATCCAAGGAAGTAGACACACTAGAAGAACACAGGAAACACTCTTTACACGCCACTTCGATACCAAGTGACTTTTTCGTAGCAGGCTGTGAGAATTTACGAAGCAGGTTAGAAGACTGAGGTTATGGTTAGGAAAAGGGTTAGTGAAAATGCTCTGCTAACCTGCTACGAAAATCACTTTGTATCGAAGTGGCGTGAAAAGAGTGTGTCTCATAAGGACACAGGTCACATAAATACAAAATATTAGTATACATTATTTATTAAAATCATGTCCTTCATTTGTTAATAAGAATAATCTATATAATCAAGTGGATTAGATACTGCCTGAAACGTTATAGTGGATTATCATGGATTGTTATTAACTAGACATTATTAGCTAGAGTTCAGTTTGAAAGTTTCAACCTAGATGATTCAAAGACAATGCCAGAATACATTTTCAACTAGCCTACATTTGTGAAAATAGACACATTCAATTAGAAGTGTAATATACACATATGCTATATATACACTTTCTTTGCACTAAACTGAACCCCTGACAAAAGCATGACAGGGTTAGAGTTCTGTTCTTTTTAAAATGGCATATTGTATTTGCATACGCAGCAATGGTTGCACTGGTCTTCGTTTTACAGTACATTCAATTACAAGGTAGGAACATTAAAAGTGTTCTCTTCTTAATGAAGTGCAAGTACCCAAACAACTTGATCTTATCAGCTATTGTGAAACTTTATATAAGTGTGCATTGATTGGTTACCATAAAATAATGATTAGAGCAAGTGACGTGATAAATCAATGGTTTCTAAACACTACATAAAACAAGCGAATGCATCCAAATCTCTCCCTTTGGGACAGTGCACCAGTCAGCGATCTGATCGTCTCCTCACATCTATGAAATAAAAGTATTCTGTACAGTTGAAGAGGGGAACTGTGCTTTGTCTCCACAGTTGTTTTTTGTCCATTTGAAACTGGCCATGTCACGGGATCTCTTGTCCTTCAGGGCACTCAGATGCTGAATTCCTCACCCTAAGACTCTACTCCTTAGCCCCTCCTGTAGATCTGAATTCCTCACCCTATGACTCTACTCCTTAACCCCTCCTGTAGATCTGAATTCCTCACCCTAAGACTCTACTCCTTAGCCCCTCCTGTAGATCTGAATTCCTCACCCTAAGACTCTACTCCTTAGCCCCTCCTGTAGATCTGAATTCCTCGCCCTAAGACTCTACTCCTTAGCCCCTCCTGTAGATCTGAATTCCTCGCCCTAAGACTCTACTCCTTAGCCCCTCCTGTAGATCTGAATTCCTCGCCCTAAGACTCTACTCCTTAGCCCCTCCTGTAGATCTGAATTCCTCGCCCTAAGACTCTACTCCTTAGCCCCTCCTGTAGATCTGAATTCCTCACCCTATGACTCGACTCCTTAGCCCCTCCTGTAGATCTGAATTCCTCACCCTAAGACTCTACTCCTTAGCCCCTCCTGTAGATCTGAATTCCTCACCCTAAGACTCTACTCCTTAGCCCCTCCTGTAGATCTGAATTCCTCACCCTAAGACTCTACTCCTTAGCCCCTCCTGTAGATCTGAATTCCTCGCCCTAAGACTCTACTCCTTAGCCCCTCCTGTAGATCTGAATTCCTCGCCCTAAGACTCTACTCCTTAGCCCCTCCTGTAGATCTGAATTCCTCGCCCTAAGACTCTACTCCTTAGCCCCTCCTGTAGATCTGAATTCCTCACCCTAAGACTCTACTCCTTAGCCCCTCCTGTAGATCTGAATTCCTCACCCTAAGACTCTACTCCTTAGCCCCTCCTGTAGATCTGAATTCCTCACCCTAAGACTCTACTCCTTAGCCCCTCCTGTAGATCTGAATTCCTCACCCTAAGACTCTACTCCTTAGCCCCTCCTGTAGATCTGAATTCCTCACCCTAAGACTCTACTCCTTAGCCCCTCCTGTAGATCTGAGAGGATTGGATAGGTGGAAGTAATATGGTGACATTTCCACCTAGCCAATCAGAAGGGAAGACAAAGCTACTACCGCAGTGTATCTACGTATCCAAGCCTTTCAGAGCTACAGGAGTGCCTAGGATGGAAGGGCTAATGGTCGATATGGAATTGAGTGTAAGGTTCACACGGACCAAACAAAACATAGCTCCACTAACAGCAGGGGTCAGACATCTTCCCTAAGGTGGGGTAAAGAGGCTGTAAGCTGCTTTAACACTGTAAAGGAATTCATGAAACAGAGGAAATAATTGGTTCCACCAACACCCAAGGGGTGGAATGCAAGCCAGGCCTGTGGAACATCCTTGGCCAATTTAATCTACCTTCTTAACAGCACTATCAACAAGGCAGGTCCTACAGGCTCTAGTTTTGTCACACCTGGACTACTGTTCAGTCGTGTGGACAGGTGCTACAAAGAGGGATTTAGGAACATTGCAGTTGGCTCAGAACAGGGCAGCACGACTGGCCCTTGGATGTAAACAGAGAGCAAACATTAATAATATGCATATCAATCTACTTAAGTAGTTTTTGGGGTATCTGTACTTTACTTTACTATTTATATTTTTGACAACTTTTACTTTTACTTCATTACATTCCTAAAGAAAATAATGTACTTTTTACTCCATACATTTTCCCTGACACCCAAAAGTACTCATTACATTTTGAATGCTTGGCAGGACAGGAAAATGGTCCAATTCACGCGCTTATCAAGAGAGCATCCCTGGTCATCCCTACTGCCTCTGATCTGGTGGACTCACTAAACACAAATGCACAGTTAATACTTAAGTATATTTGAGCAATTACATTTACTTTTGATACTTAAGTATATTTAAAACCAAATACGTTTAGACTTTTAATACCTGTAGTATTTTATTGGGTGACTTTCACTTTTACTTGAGTCATTTTCTATGAAGGTATCTTTACTTTTACTCAAGTATGACAATTGGATACTTTTTCCACCACTGTCAATCTCTCCTGGCTCAAAGTGGAGGAGAGATTGACTTCATCACTACTTGTATTTGTGAGAGGTATTGACATGTTGAAAGCACCGAGCTGTCTGTTTAAATGACTAGCAGACAGCTCAGACACCCATGCATTCCCCACAAGACATGCCACCAGAGGTCTCTTCACAGTCCCCAAGTCCAGAACAGACTATGGGAGGCGCACAGTACTACATAGAGCCATGACTACATGGAACTCTATTCCACATCAAGTAGAATCAGATTTAAAAAACAGATAAAAATACATCTTATGGAACAGCAGGGACTGTGAAGCAACACAAACATAGGCACAGACACATGCATACACATAACATACGCACCATACACACACGTACACATGGATTTTGTGTTGTAGATATGTGGTAGTGGAGTAGGGGCCTGAGGGCACACACTTAGTGTGTTGTGAAATCTGTTATGAATGTATTGTAATGTTTAAAAAAATGTATAACTGCCTTAATTTTGCTGGACCCCAGGAAGTGTAGCTGCTGCCTAATAATAAATACAATACAAAAATAAATACAAATGCAATCTGCAGGTCTGGACTATAGGAAACAGCTTCAAACATAAGATTAAATGTATATTAAGAATGTGTTTATCACCTGATTGTCGCATGGCCAACTGTCACAAGAAGCTGTCATTGTTAGAGAGGGAAGATGAGTAAGTTCAATGCAATCTGAAAATGGACTACTGGAATTTACTGATGCACAAAGTTACAAAACAAAACAAATAACATAGCAGCTAAGCAAATGAGCAAAGCCACACTGAGAAACGTCCTTTACTTTTGGTTCAACTCATTAAGTGAAACCTTATGCTGCATGCTTCTACTGCAGTGAAACCTCAACAGCATAAAGCACATTCAGTCGATGCAGTCCAACAACTCCAAGGACCTCTTTCAGATCAGTTCCTCACAGTTGACGTTATACCTCCCCTACCAGCCCCCATGCCTCCTCCAGCCTCTATTCCATGTATTTCTTCATTCCATTCTTTTACGTTTAGATCTGTGTGTATTGTTGTTCGATATTACTGCACTGTTGGAGCTAGGAACACAAGCATTTCACTACACCCGCAATAACATCTGCTAAATATGTGTATGCGACCAATAAAAGTAGCTTTTATTTGATTTATTCCTCTGGTTCCAGAGGGCAGGGCGGGGTCCTGTCCATCCAGTGGCCTATGCAGGGAGTTCAGAGGCTGGGCCAGGGGAAAGCCCTTCAGCCTCTCCTGGAGACTCCACACTGCCAGCCTCATCTGGTCCTCAGCTGCCTGCAGAGTCTCCACCTCCATGGTATGGAAGTAGTAGAGTAGGAAGGTGATGAGCAGGATGGCGAAGAACAATGCCCCCAGCAGGTAGAAGGAGACCTGGGGGAAGGGCTAGTCGGCTCCCAAGGCCAGCCAGTGGACAGCAGCGATGGCCAGCTCCAACAGCAGCAGGGCCTGACCCATCATCCCTGTACGGGTTGCCGTGTAACGCATTCTCTCAGCACAGTGCACAGCACAGTACGGGCCTCTGTCACTATGTCCACTAGCTCAGCTTACGTTGGGGAAGGACAAAGAGAAAATCCAATCCTAGTTCCTCACATTGTAACTGGAATGGTATGTTGTCCATAGAGAATGTAGTGTGGTGAATATCGATTATCTTGAAGCTGTTAGAATCAAAATAACAATATTAAACAAATACTAAAAGTTGCATATCAAATCGTAATGGACCACATCTGGACTTAGAATGAGTACCTGCAGCAAAGTCCTGCTCTCCCCTGTGTCGTCCCCTCCAGCCTGCAGCGTCTGCATCAGGGTCTGCAGCTGCAGCTCAGTGCTCAGTGTCTCGTGGTCAGAGTAAGGGAGGGGATGGTCAGGGACAGAACCTTTGGTGGTGGACAGAGACTTACACTGGATAGACACTCTACTTGACCCCTGGGAATGATACAACACACTTTTTAGTGTACAAGATTTACCATCAATTCAATGATCAATGTCTATTTTATTTTGTGAAATGTAGGCACATGTATTGTTCAGTACACATTGGCAGACTGTTAGTCAAATATGAAAGTTAGTTACAAATTAAAACAAAAGCCGGATATCCAACTATCCTTCTCACTCTGTCACCTTGTAGAGGATGCAGTCTATTTGGATGTCCTTCTCAAAGGGACAGAGCTCTTTGGGATTCATGAAAGGGTTATCTGCTACAAGAGTGATGTCGTCCTCACAGCACTACAGAGAAAGGATCATTAACAGCTTTTCATTCTAACATAACATTATAATAAGTATTAGAAGCATGTCCACAATTCATACAAAAATATCATTCCTTATTCACCTCTCCTACAAGATATTTCAGTTACTGTACATTTCAAATAAAAAAAGAACAACACTGGACATCATTAGTGTGATTATCATACATCAAACTGAGCAGTCTCTGTATAACTGTCCCAGATGCAACCGGTTGCCAAGGTCCTGGGGATGCATGTTCAGATCTCCGCCAAAAATCCCCAGGTCTTCTCCACTGGAGGTATGACTAACACAATAAATCAAAAGAACACCCGTTAAAATTACATTGAAATTAAAATGTCAAGAGAGGCTGTGTGCATTGAGTTTTAGGCTCCTTACCATATACACTGCTGCAGCTCCCATGCCTGTCCCACTCTATGAGGTAGGTAGGAGTCCTTCTCCCTCCAATTACTCAACCCTGCACCTTGACATGGAATCACCGGTCACTTTCATAATGTTTATATACTGCTTTACTCATTTCATATGTAGATACTGTATTCTATTCTACTGTATTTTAGTCAATGCCACACCGACATTGCTCGTCCTAATATTTATATATTTCTTAATTCCGTTATTTTACTTTTAGATTTGTGTGTATTGTTGTGAATTGTTAGATACAACTGCACTGTTGGAGCTAGGAACACAAGCATTTTGCTACACCCGCAATAACATCTGCTAAATATGTGTATGTGACCACATCAGTGATAGACACAGTGGGGGAAAAAAGTATTTAGTCAGCCACCAATTGTGCAAGTTCTCCCACTTAAAAAGATGAGAGAGGCCTGTAATTTTCATCATAGGTACACGTCAACTATGACAGACAAATGGAGGAAAAAAAATCCGGAAAATCACATTGTAGGATTTTTAATGAATTTATTTGCAAATTATGGTGGAAAATAAGTATTTGGTCACCTACAAACAAGCAAGATTTCTTGCTCTCACAGACCTGTAACTTCTTCTTTAACAGGCTCCTCTGTCCTCCACTCGTTATCTGTATTAATGGCACCTGTTTGAACTTGTTATCAGTATAAAAGACACCTGTCCACAAACTCAAACAGTCACACTCCATACTCCACTATGGCCAAGACCAAAGAGCTGGCAAAGGACACCAGAAACAAAATTGTAGACCTGCACCAGGCTGGGAAGACTGAATCTGCAATAGGTAAGCAGCTTGGTTTGAAGAAATCAACTGTGGGAGCAATTATTAGGAAATGGAAGACGTACAAGACCACTGATAATCTCCCTTGATCTGGGGCTCCACGCAAGATCTCACCCCGTGGGGTCAAAATGATCACAAGAACGGTGAGGAAAAATCCCAGAACCACACGGGGGGACCTAGTGAATGACCTGCAGAGAGCTGGGACCAAAGTAACAAAGCCTACCATCAGTAACACAGTACGCCGCCAGGGACTCAAATCCTGTGTCCCCCTGCTGAAGCCAGTACATGTCCAGGCCCGTCTGAAGTTTGCTAGAGTGCATTTGGATGATCCAGAAGAGGATTGGGAGAATGTCATATGGTCAGATGAAACCAAAATATAACTTTTTGGTAAAAACTCAACTCGTCGTGTTTGGAGGACAAAGAATGCTGAGTTGCATCCAAAGAACACCATACCTACTATGAAGCATGGGGGTGGAAACATCATGCTTTGGGGCTGTTTTTCTGCAAAGGGACCAGGACGACTGATCCGTGTAAAGGAAAGAATGAATGGGGCCATGTATCGTGAGATTTTGAGTGAAAACCTCCTTCCATCAGCAAGGGCATTGCAGATGAAACGTGGCTGGGTCTTTCAGCATGACAATGATCCCAAACACACCGCCCGGGCAACGAAGGAGTGGCTTCGTAAGATGCATTCAAGGTCCTGGAGTGGCCTAGCCAGTCTCCAGATCTCAACCCCATAGAAAATCTTTGGAGGGAGTTGAAAGTCCGTGTTTCCCAGTGACAGCCCCAAAACATCACTGCTCTAGAGGAGATCTGCATGGAGGAATGGGCCAAAATACCAGCAACAGTGTGTGAAAACCTTGTGAAGACTTACAGAAAACGTTTGACCTGTGTCATTGCCAACAAAGGGTATATAACAAAGTATTGAGAAACTTTTGTTATTGACCAAATACTTATTTTCCACCATAATTTGCAAATAAATTCATAAAAAATCCTACAATGTGATTTTCTGGATTTTTTTTCCTCATTTTGTCTGTCATAGTTGACGTGTACCTATGGTGAAAATTACAGGCCTCTCTCATCTTTTTAAGTGGGAGAACTTGCACAATTGGTGGCTGACTAAATACTTTTTTTCCCCACTGTACATCTCATATACAGTACATGTGAAGGCTCCAGGTAGAGGCTGCCCTTAGTCACAGATCTAGGATCAGCAAACTCCCTAAAATCCTAACCGTAACCATTATGGAGAAATTAACTAAACTGATCTGGGATCAGTGTCTATAGGCAACGTGTTGATGAGAAGTGTGGATATCAATAGTATAGAACAAGAAGGCCCGCACACTGTTAAAGCTCCCAATTCACCGCTTTATTGACAATGTTTAATCAGGTCAAACAGACTGTGCTCACATCCCAAAATATACACATTTCACCTATTATATAATAATATAATAATAATATAATATAATAATAATATGCCATTTAGCAGACGCTTTTATCCAAAGCGACTTACAGTCATGCGTGCATACATTTTTTTTTTGTGTATGGGTGGTCCCGGGGATCGAACCCACTACCTTGCCGTTACAAGCGCCGTGCTCTACCAGCTGAGCTACAGAGGACCACCTCACATGACCATTGCAGACATGACGCATGGTAGGTGCAAAAACAATTTGTGTATCTCTATTAATTTAATAACAATGAGATGGGTACATGTAGTAGTTCCAGAAAATACTATATATTTACAAAATGACCTAGTAGGTGACCTGGAAGGCAAGACCAATCAAAGTGACATATTCATGTAAGAAATGGTCTGATATCAAACTCTTGGTTCAGACCTCTAGGAGACATGGTACACAAATGGTGAATCCAATACAATTCTCTTCTCAATAATATATTATCAGTATCAGTGTGGATAGCAACACATACATGTGTGACGTAGACGTGTGCTGTCAGTCTGCCTCTGTTTAATATGACCATCCCCACAGCTTTGCCTCCAAACCAGTCTGCATGGTGGACCTGGAATCAGAGGACAGGATACATAGCCAGGACTGAAGAGAATGTCTGACTAACTACCAAAGATCCAACCATCAACCTGTATACACAAATGTCTAAAGACTAGATGACTTACCATGTATGGATAGCCGTTTAATGAATAGCGGCAGAGAAATGCGTCATGGATTCTATTTCTGGAGAACATGGCCAGTCCACTGCCTATGACTCCACTGGATGGAGAGAAAGAGGGAGAAAAAGACGTGTCTGCATATTGCACCTTTAAGGGTAGGCTACCTACAGAAGGACTTTATAACACATTCATAACCGATGTATACCTATGAACTGCTTATGAATGGGGTATGAGTCATAATGTCCTAATATAGGTACCGTTCAAGTAAAGTGTTTAGGCTAGCCCTATTAGTGTTATCATGTCTTACAGCTGCAGACTGCTACACATGATAAGACTGCAAACTACACCAGTCCAGATATAGTCAATACGCTGCAAAGTGTATGAGACTTCTGAATCAACTGTAAGAACGAACTGACTAAAATCAGCTGACTTTAACATTTGCTCCACTCTTTTAGTGAATTACTGAGCGGATTAGAAATGCAAGGCCTTTGTACTAATCTTAGTCTGGTGCCTTGGTATAGAGGTCAAACAAGTATAAAGATAAACAGCTAGCTAATCTTCCTGCTTTGAGGTCATTCTATTACAAAATAATTGCCTCACAAATGAATAGTAATGTTTCTTGTGGTTGAGATTAGAATGCGGTGTACAGTGCAGAGCAGAGATCACTGTGTGTATGCTGGGTTCTGATTAACGTAAGGCCTTAGAGCTGGGATCCGCAAAAGGTAAAACAATTGATGTTCTAGTATTTGTTTTGTTTTTGAAAAGGAGGAGATGAGCATCCATCAATGTAATAATGATTAATAACATCAAGGCAAGTGTTGAAAAGCTTGCTCAATAGAAAGGGATTGCTTTGGGGTGAGTTTGTGGTATGGATGTGGTTTAGACGTGGTACGGACGTGGTATGGACGTGGTATGTACATGTATACAGTATTTGGTATGAATACGGCTTTGGCAGAATGCCCAGACATTGGAGGCAGCTGTGAGATTAGTGGAATGGGGTGTAACATAGTGGACCTCCCTCACCAAAATATGAACACAACAGACCAGTGTGTGTGTGTGTGTGTGTGTGTGTGTGTGTGTGCACCAACCTCTTGCAGCAGGACAATATCATGCTCCTCTCTGCTCAACAACTCTCCGATCATGGCGTAGCGCTGAGGACAGGGCTTGCTGAGGTAACGGACACCCCTGTGAAGAGGAAAGACAGACATCACCACATTCTAGGCCTAAAAGCCTATGTGTGCCATGCAACATGAGATGCTTACTCTACACACTCTCAAAACAACACTCCCCAGCAGTTGAGGAAGAAGGCCTGATGGTGTTGCTGTCAGCCATGCTTATAGGAATGAATGAGCTGATGGCGGACAGCAGTGGAGGTCAGTGGCTGCATGTGTGGTTAGACTAGCCCGTGTGTGGTTAGACTCAGTGTGGTTAGACTAGACCCAGTGTGGTTAGACTAGACCCAGTGTGGTTAGACTAGACCCAGTGTGGTTAGACTAGTCCCTGTGTGGTTAGACTAGCCCCCGTGTGGTTAGACTAGACCATGTGTGGTTAGACTAGACCATGTGTGGTTAGGCTACCCTCTGTGGCATCGGAGGTTATAGTCCCTGCTGTGTGAGGATGAAACCACGTCCCTGGTTAGGATCAGCAGTGAGGACTGAAGACTATGACTGGAACTCCTTCAACAAGACATTCACAAGGCAGAGTGAGAGTCAAATTTGAGGCTGAATGCTCACCACTGTCTATAGCCAGCCTAAGCAACTTTTATGGTCACAGTCTATGCTCAAAGTCCTATGTGAGATAGAGGAGAGAACATTATTCGGAAGTTCAATAAAACAGCTATGAAGGTACCTGCCTGTCACCTGGCAGCACTATAAATCATGAATCCACACAGTCTAACAATGCAGAGGGCCACCACACTGTCTGTCTCCTCTCTTGCAGTGGGCCATAGGAGACTGACCCTACGAACACACTGCTGACATAGGAGACACACTGACACAGGACAGAGGAATGGGGGCCGGCGGAAAGACCAGGGGGGTCACAGTCAGAATGAGGGACCTTCCACTAAATAAAAAGGGTGGGCCTAAGCTTCACCCAGTGTCAATACTCACTGCCTTAGTCAACAATAGCAAAACACATTCCTAAAAGAGGCCTTTAGTTTACAGGTAGGCCATACAAACATCAGGTGAAAACCCAAAACTGTTCTGGCATTGTCGATACCCACATTTGACCTATGGTTTAATATGGAATAATAGGCCTAAGTGAATTGAGAATTTAGAAAATGTTTTTTTGTTGCTAAAACGGACATATTGAGATTAATATTACATGAAATAGCTATTGCCATGCAGTAACGTGTGTGTGTGTGTCCCTTCCGAAAAAAGATTGCAGTCAGAGTGCTGTATAACTGCAGTATGCAGCAAATACTGCGTCCAAAATAACACCGTTTTTTTACTGAAGTAATTTTGCAGTGTAACTGCATTTAGAGTGCAGTATAACTGCAGTTATTCTGCAATTACTGCATCCAAAATACCACAGTTGACTGCAGTTACTGCGCTTTTACTGAAGTTTCAAAACTGCAATCTTTTTTTAAAGGGGTGTGTGTGTGTGGTATCTGGTATGTAAACTTGTGCACGCAAGAACGTTAGCTACTATGTATTCAAAACAGAGGACTTTGCTGGTGTAACAGTGTTGCTTCCGTCCCTCTCCTCGCCCCTACATGGGCTTGAACCAGGGACCCTCTGCACACATCGACAACAGTCAACCTCGAAGCACCGTTACCCGTCGCTCCACAAAAGCCGCGGCCCTTGCAGAGCAAGAGAAACAACTACTTCAAGGTCTCAGAGCGAGTGACGTCACAGATTGAAACGCTACTAGTGCGCACCGCGAACTAGCTAGCCATTTCACACCGGTTACACTGGCAACATAAGCTTAGGATCCTAAAGTTAGACACAGCCAGCTGCTTGCCCTCCCTAGGTGCCAGGTAGCCATAACCATGCCTAAAAAGAGTAGCTTGCTAGCTAGACATTTTACAATTGGAGTTCAAACACTGGAGTTAAATTCTTAGAAAGGCGCCAGGGAGCTCGAGAGACATGATTCTTCAGGGAGGACTGGCTCAAGACAAGCTTGCTAACAGTACCCTTATCTGGCTATTGACCACTACAGAATACATCGACGTTAGTGTACCACAACATAAACAAACTGCACCAAAAAAAGGCTTTAGCTAACGATGACTTTCACAACAACACAGAAACCGCCCCTATAAATGCTAGCTACCAGCTAGATAGCTACATACATTGTGGCGCTGGGTGTCAATATGGTGCTAGTAAACTTTAACAATTAGCTAGCTTTAGCTACGGCTAATTATTGAAGCTAGCTAGCTGGCCATTGATTTCAATGAATTTAGCCAGAGAGGAAGAGGCGAAGCGAGAGGGATAACTGGGCCCAAAATCTATCTTCTCCAGCATGTGGCGTTTTTTCCTCTTTTCTTTTCTCACCAAGCGCAGAGTTTTTGTACGGAGATCAATGAGAGTATTGAAAAAATCTAATGTCTTATTTGCTAGGTGTCTCTTATTTGATCGAATAGAAGTTTCGTAATGATTAAGTGGTTAAGAGTGTACTGATATATACGGAAGTCCAGAGAGGACATATGAATAAAAACATAATTCTCTCTTTATGTCAAGATCACAATTTATTTATCTCATGATCCCGAAATAACAAAAGTTGTTTTGTCGAAATCATGAGATAAACTCTATAAATAGGAGTGGAAGTATTGATGATAGATTGACAGTATGGCTAAGGCTGCAGAGCCCACAGTGGATCCGCGCATACGTTTTTATTGATCGCTACACTAAGGGATGGTACATTTTATGCTAACATCATGCTTTAATTTGTGTTTGGAGCTCATTATCAGTTTATAAGTTAGAATGATAGCAAGCTAAATGTCCCTTACCTTGAGCTACTGCTCTTGGGACAGTTAAGCCCTCGTGGGGCATTTAAGCCCTGAATGATGCCTGACAGGCAGCTCTGTCTCCCAGGCTGTGCCACCCCCAAGACCACAGCCAATCGCATGCAAGCAACAACTTGGCCAGTCTTGTCAGAGAGCGATCTAGCTAGCTAGTTAGCTAGGTAGTCTTGTTATCTATTCTGGTTGTTAGCTTGCAGAACTGATACATGTATAATTGTAAGGGCACTTCATGTTTTATGGATAATATTGACATTTACAGAGTGGGTGAGCTCCATTCCTGACAGGCTGATCAGATTCAATAGCAGCCTCAGAGGCTGATAAGTCAGGATGCTGCCTTGTACATTGTTTCATACATAAAGCCCATTGCAGGCAGATTAGCAGTCAGTGCATTATGTATATGATGAAGAGTGGATGCGCTCTATTCCTGGCAGGCTGATCAGATTCAATAGCAGCCTCAGAGGTTGATAAGAAGCCTTACTTGTCTGCAAGAAGCCTTACTTATCATTTACATTTACATTTTAGTCATTTAGCAGACGCTCTTATCCAGAGCGACTTACAGTTAGTGAATACATATTTTTTTATACTGGCCCCCCGTGGGAATCGAACCCACAACCCTGGCGTTGCAAACGCCATGCTCTATCAACTGAGCTACATCCCTGCCGGCCATTCCCTCCCCTACCCTGGACGACGCTGGGCCAATTGTGCGCCGCCCATGAGTCTCCAGGTCGCGGCCGGCTGCGACAGAGCCTGGATTCGAACCAGGATCTCTAGTGGCACAGTTAGCACTGCGATGCAGTGCCTTAGACCACTGCGCCACTCAGGAAACCACCTGCAAGGCTGCCTCCTGATTTATCAGCCCCTGAGGTTGCTATTGAATCTGATCAGCCTGCCAGGAATAGAGCTCACCCAGTCTGGATTATATGCATCAGCCTATAAAGCGCTGACAGCTTATCTGCCTGCAAGGAGCTTTACCTTTGAAACAGACTACAAGGCAGCATCCTGACATCAGCCTCTGAGGCTGCTATTGAATCTGATCAGCCGGCCAGGAATAGAGCTCACCCCATGGATAAGATATGCATGCGTCTGCCTATAAAGCACTTTGACAGCTAATCAAATACCATTTTATTGATCGCGTACACATATTTTGTAGATGTTATCGCAAGTGCAGCAAAATGCTTATGTTTCTAGCTTCAACAGTGCAGTAATACTGATGTTACAGGTTTTGTTTTTCTTTTTATATTTCGAGGTAGCACGTTGGTACGTTGGCACGTAGGGCGCACCGATTGGTATCACCTCGATAGTAAGTATGTGTTACACCTGTGTTGGCTTGTCCATCTCGTCAGTCGGAAGGTGTTTCACCTGTGCTAGCCCAGGTGATATTTAAGAGTGGCTGGCCCAGTGCTCCAGTGGAGCTTGAGAGATGTTGGGAGAGCTACCCTTCACGTCAGCTGAGGTGCAATTTCCAGCTCAACCTATTTAAGTTTGAAAGAAGCCTGAGTTTTGGTTTCCCCTGTTTGTTTTGCTCCATATTCTTTTTACTCCCTATCCTAAGTTGTTGTGGGTTTTTCTTTTAGTTTGTATTTTCTGAGGTAACCTTGTAGGCATCCATGGTGGGTGTATTTTAGAACCCCTTACTAGTGTCTTTGCCAACTTTCAGTGGGCACACACATTGGTGCCTTTCAGAACCCCTTTTGAACCCCTTTCTGTTTTGTTTTGGTTGTTAAAGTGATTTTCTTTGTTAGTGCCCTTTGTTGTGAGCAACATTTTGAGTTTGCCTTTTGGGAACGTAACACAGAACAATACACACAAATCCAAAAAATTTAAATAAATAAATATCAGAACAAGCAATGTCCTGAATATAAATGTATATGATGGTGTGTTTACATTTTAGTCATTTAGCAGACGCTCTTATCCAGAGCGACTTACAGTTAGTGAATACATTTTTTTTTTTTTATACTGGCCCCCCGAGGGAATCGAACCCACAACCCTGGCATTGCAAACGCCATGCTCTATCAACTGAGCTACATCCCTGCCGGCCATTCCCTCCCCTACCCTGGACGACTTGTGCGCCGCCCCATGGGTCTCCCGGTCGCGGCCGGCTACGACAGAGCCTGGATTCAAACCAGGATATCTAGTGGCACAGCTAGCACTACGATGCAGTGCCTTAGACCACTGCGCCACTCGGACAGTATGGACAGTATATGAATAGGAAAGGTGTGTACAGCAGTAGTTATATAGGATGGGCCTTGACTAGAATACAGTATATACATATGAAGTGGGTAAAACCGTATATGTAAACATTATTAAAGTGACCAGTGTTCAATGACTATGTAAGGTGCAGGGTAGAGTTCTGGGTGGTAGCCGGCTAGTAACAGTGGCTAAATTCAGGGCAGGGTACTGGGCGGAGGCGGCTAATGGTGACTAACAGTCTGATGGCCTGGAGAATCTGTTTTTCAATCTCTCTGTCCCAGCTTTGATGCACCTTTACCTTCTCCGCCTTCTAGATGGTAGCGGGGTGAACAGGCCGTGGCTCAGGTGGCTGAGGTCCTTGATGATCTTCTTGGCCTTCCTGTGACACCGGGTTCTGTAGATGTCCTGGAGGGCGGGCAGTGTGCCCCCGGGGATACATTGGGCTGACCGCACCAGGAGCCTTACCTATGAAACAGCCTACAATGCAGCATCCTGACTTATCAGCCTCAGAGGCTGAAATTGAATCTTATCAGCCTGTAAGGAATGGAGCTCACCACTGTAAATTTAAATATTATCTACAAAACATGAAGTGTCCCTTATAATTATATACATATCAGTTATGCACACTAACAACCAGCATAGATCACAAGTTAGCTTGCTAGCTAGCTGTTACGAACCCCGTGGCTCTAAACATCTAGGGTGGATGGACATGAGACCCGTAACATAAATTCATGTAAATTATAAGTGTGGCATGGAATAGTGAGAACAAATAAGACACAACTACCATGAACTACCGTCAAACACAAAGTGTTTATTTATGAACACACGGTAAGGGTTTGGGAAAAAGGGCTGAGCAGGACCCAAGAAATGAAACAATAGTGTAAAACCCCCTAAACTGATCTAGCCTGCCTGAAGAACCGCTAGGCTACTGCTACCATACAAAAATACAGTGGGTGGTCCGCTCAGGTCTAACTGGTGTTTATAGACAGATTTCTTCCTACGGGTAATGTACGCCCAAGGGCAACTAGCTTAAACCCCCCTTTTCCCAAAAAAAACACACAAAACTACTAAACAGGGTACTCAGCAATTAAATAAGTACACAGGATACAACAGTATCCACACTCAGGTAAAGAAATATATTCTACTAATGTTACCAATAGGGTAACCAACAACTTAGTGCGTACACAACACACAGGACACCACCGTGTCCATACTCACATATGGCAAAAAGTCTCTCTCTCTCAACAAACACAAGTCTGGTTTTTATAAAATGGGATGTGTGATTGAACAAACGAATAACAGGTGGTGCAATTAACAGGAATGTTCACTGATTGGTCCAATCAGCAGACACCTCAACGACCACCAATCAGGAACATACAGGACACCTGTGATTAGGGCAGAAAGAGTAGAAACACACAAAAACACAGGATACCTGTATCCGTAACACTCCCACCCTTAAAAGAGCAAACCAAAATGGTTTGCGACACACGTACTATCACAACACCCAAATTCACAAATCATCCTATCGGGATAACAAAAAAAAACCTAGATCATTACACACGAGACAAAGCATCTGCCAACACATTATCTAACCCCTTTTTGTGGCGGATCTCCAAATTATAATTTTGCACGACAAGTGCCCAACGCATAAGGCGTTGGTTCTGGTTGTACATCCGGTGGAGAAAAACTAAGGGGTTATGGTCAGTATACACTACCACTGGTAATGCACTGGAACCAACATAAACTTCAAAGTACTGCAGAGCTAACAACAAAGCTAGAGCTTCTTGTTCAATGGTGGAATAGTTTGTCTGACATTTGTTAAATTTCCGTGAAAAATAACAGACAGGATGGTCCACTCCACTCTGGTCTTGCTGCAGTAGAACAGCACCAGCACCTCTGGCACTTGCATCTACCTCCAGTTTAAACGGCCGCTCAAAATCTGGCGCAGCAAGAACAGGAGTACTACACAAGAGTGCTTTAGCAGTGTTGAAAGCAGTACAACAATCTTCAGACCATACAAATTTTCTCGCCGGACTGAGCAAATCCGTTAATGGAGCAACTACCGCAGAGAAATTTTTACAGAAACTACGGTAGTAGCCAACCATCCCTAAAAAACGGCGTAGCTCTCTTCTGGTGGTAGGTGCGGGAAATGCGTTTATAGCTGAGACCTTGGCATCTACAGGGCGCACCTGACCATGGCCGACCTGTTTACCAAGATAAGTAACAGTAGCCTTCCCAAACTCGCACTTTGCTAAGTTCAGGGTTAGAGAAGCGGTTGCTAGACGTTCACACACTACCCTTAGAGTGTTAACATGATCAGACCACTCAGTTGAATAAATGACCAGATCATCAAGGTAAGCACTACAATTAGGAACTCCAGCCAATACTGTGTTAACCAGGCGTTGGAAAGTGGCTGGTGCGTGCCCGCATCCCAAATGCCATGACAGCATATTGTAGGAAGTGATCTGGGGTCACAAATGCAGAGATGTCGGAGGCACGTGGGGTTAACGGCACCTGCCAGTAACCTTTTAGAAGATCTAATTTGGTTACATAGGTAGCAGCACCAACAGTATCAATACAGTCATCCAGTCTGGGTAACGGGAACGAGTCGGGCACTGTGACAGCATTGACTTTCCGATAGTCCGTACATAATCTGGATGTCCCATCAGGTTTAGGAACCAGAATGCACGGAGAACTCCAAGGACTTGAACTTGGCATAGCCAGGTTATTCTCCAGCAAATAACCGACCTCACCCTCATTATCTTTCTCTTAGCGACGTTGACACGATAAGGATGTTGCTTGATAGGTGCAGCGTGTCCAACATTAATGTCATGTTCTAACACATTTGTACATGTAGGAACATCATTAAAAAGACATGGAAAGCTGTGTAATAGTCTCACAATATCATCTGACTGTCTGTCCGTTAAATGAATCAGGCTTGACGGGAGAGACAGCAGCATCTCTGAATTGGGCAATCTAGCACACTGCTGCTGAGTATTGCGCAACTCCAAACCATCTCCGTCCACATCATTAACATGACCTCCCACTACAGCCGTAGCAGCAACAGAGACAGCCGACTCGGCCAGTTTCTCTGGACTGTCTACCTGAGTAACGGGTCTGTTGTGGTATGTCTTCAACATGTTAACGTGGCACACACGAGATTGGCGTTTTCTATCAGGAGTCTGTATCACATAGTCAGTTTCAGTTAGTTTCTTTTCAATGACATAAGGACCAGCGAAACGTGCTGACAATGACGCTCCTGGCACAGGCAACAACACAAGAACTCGGGTCACCTGGCTGCAGTGAACGAGAAACAGCCTGTGTGTCATAGTGTCGTTTCATCCGTTTCTGTGAGGAAGACAGCGCTTCCTTTGCTAGAGCACAGGCAGCATGTAGGCGCTCACGAAAGCGACTAACGTAGTCCAACACATTTTCTTTCACACACAACTCTTGTGACAAAAACTGATCCTTAAGGACTTTCATAGGTCCTCTCATGGTGTGTCCAAACACCAGTTCAGCTGGGCTGAACCCTAGGGATTCCTGTACTGTCTCACGGACAGCAAACAACACTAGAGGAACTCCCTCATCCCAATCTTTCTCAGATTCCAAGCAATATTTACGGAGCATAGACTTCAGGGTCTGATGCCAACGTTCAAGCGCACCCTGAGACTCTGGGTGATATGCGCTTGACACACGGTGTGTAACTGACAAGGATTTTAACACTTGTTTGAAAAGTTTAGAAAGGAAATTCGTACCCTGATCAGTTTGTATCACCTTAGGTAATCCAAAAGTTGAGAAGAATTTGATCAACGCTTTACTCACCACCGGAGCAGTAATCCTTCGCAGAGGAATGGCCTCTGGGTACCTGGTGGCCACACACATAATTGTCAACATAAACTGGTTACCAGATTTTGTTTTTGGTAATGGTCCAACACAATCAACCATCACATGTTCGAATGGTTCACCTATGGCCGGTATGGGACAAAGAGGCGCGGGGGAAATAACCTGGTTCGGTTTCCCAACTACTTGACAGGTGTGGCAAGTCCGACAGAACTGAGCCACATCTTGTTTTAAACCAGGCCAAAAGAAATGTCGCAAAACACGATCATAAGTCTTGGTGACTCCCAGATGTCCGGACCACTGGTGATCATGAGCGAGGGATAAAACATTTTGTCGAAAGGCTGTAGGAATCACTATTTGGTAAACAGCATTCCAATCTCCGCCAAAGCGTCAACATGGGATGTCCATTTACGCATGAGGAGATTACCATCAATGAAGTATGCCATGTTTTTCTTCTTTAGCTCGTCTTTTGAGACAACACTAGAAAAACATTTAGCCAGGCTAATGTCAACCTGTTGGTTAGCGATCAGCTGCTCACGAGTAACTGGTAACTGTATTGCCTCAGCAACAAGTTCCACATCCTCCTTCCTTTCTCTGGGCTGTTGGTCAGACTGCACCAGCTTACCAGAGGTAGCACCCGAACTATCCTCTGGGTCACACTCTCTGAAAAGAATCGTGTCTGACAAATCTACCACTTCACCCACTTGTCGTGCTTGAGCACGTGTGACAGCACAAGCGGGGAACACATCTGGATAACCCTGTGCCAGCTCCTCGGAGAGAGACTGGTCACTTTTATCCAATACCTCCAATATGGGTATTACCTTTCCTCCGGCAATATCGTTGCCCATTATAAATGTCACACCTTTTACTGGCAACATAGGACGTACGCCCACTCTGAACAATCCACTGACTAACTCAGAGTGTACGTTCACAAAGTGCAATGGCACTGGGACGAAACCCATTTCAATTCCTTGTACTAACACACTGGAACCACAATATGTATTACTGGACAAGGGCAACACATCAGCTAGTATGAACGACTGCGCCGCACCAGTATCTCTGAGGATTCTAACTGGACGCTGAGACGCTTCATCATCTGATATAGAAACAAACCCCTCAAAAATGAACGGTTCATAACTGTGATCTGGGACAGGGACTTTCAAACCACATTCACTATGAGGCTTCTGTCTTGATTCCGGCCCTACAACCGCATGTAATCAGCCCAACACCCGTTGGCGGCCTGGCGTGCTGAGGCATCCCCGGTTTGCGTTTAAGCAAAAACAATCACTAACCAAATGTCCCACCTTATGACAATAGAAACAGTGACGCACATCTTTTGGGCGTGCTGGATGTACTGCTGGTCGACTAGGACTAAAAGTTAGCAACTCCGCAGCCCTGCTCTCCGTACGAGCCGAAAACACGCTCTTATGCGTCAACACAAACTCGTCTGCCAATACAGACGCTTCCGACAGTGAGGATACTTTCTGTTCGTTCAGATAAACTACAATGCGTTCGGGTAAGCAATTTTTAAACTCTTCTAACAAGATTAACTCCCGTAGAGAGTTAAAATCAGTTACCTTACTAGCACTGTGCCATTTGTCAAACAGATTTCCTTTGTCTCTAGCAAACTCCACATAAGTCTGAGTAGGAGACTTTTTATGAGACCTAAATCTCTGTCGATATGCCTCAGGAACAAGCTCATAGGCACGAAGAACAGTAGCTTTGACCACCTCATAATTCAAACTGTCTTCAAGAGGTAGCGCTGCCAGAACCTCTTGGGCTTTACCTGTTAGCTTACACTGAAGTAATAGGCACCATACCTCGTCGGGCCATTTCAATGCTACCGCTATACGCTCAAACACACTGAAATAGGAATCAACCTCTGACTCCCTAAACACAGGTACCAAGGTGATCTGTCTACTAATATCAAATGTAGCAGACGACACCGCTGGTGAGGCTGGCTCACTAGCAGGCATAGTATGAGCAGAGACTAACCTCGCTGTTTCTGCCTCTAGTTCCATTTTACGCATCTCCAGTTCCATCTTACGCGTCTCCAGTTCTTGATCAAGCCTACGCGTCTCCAGTTCCATCTTACGCGTCTCCAGTTCTTGATCAAGCCTACGCGTCTCCAGTTCCATCTTACGCGTCTCCTGTTCTGCCTCTAGCTTACGCGTCTCCTGTTCTGCCTCTAGTTCCATTTTACGCATCTCCAGCTTGTCTTGCCTGATTTGTGCCCGCTCTTCCGCCTCTATTTGGAGCCGTGTCGAGCGGACATCCATCCTGGCATCACTGTCAGTCAGTGGGGAGAGTGGGTCATAACGGGGCAATGTGGCTGGAGCCTTAGCCTCGTCCTCAGACACTGATGGGCTTACAGGAACAGCAACCACATCCCCTACAGGAGCAGCAGACTCAGGCGGCGGTAACTCAAGCACTCGCTCGTTTAACAATATCGCTAACACTACTTCCCTAACTTCTGCTTTCACTAAACCCCTCGGTATGGGTACAGAAAAGTGGTCAGCCAAAGCCTGTAGATCCACTCTACGGCAATTATCAAAAACCTCCCACGTAGGGTTTTCCAAAAATGCCTCCAACTCAAAAGTAGCCATCCTACTAGCAACACGAGCCGTCGACTACTGAACACACAAAAAAAAACAGGTAGTACAGCTGCCAAGCTCAACACTGAACCAGACACTAACTAATTTACATGAGTAGCATGGGATAGATAGGATCCCAGACGAGCCCCCACTTTATGTTACGAACCCCGTGGCTCTAAACATCTAGGGTGGATGGACATGAGACCCGTAACATAAATTCATGTAAATTATAAGTGTGGCATGGAATAGTGAGAACAAATAAGACACAACTACCATGAACTACCGTCAAACACAAAGTGTTTATTTATGAACACACGGTAAGGGTTTGGGAAAAAGGGCTGAGCAGGACCCAAGAAATGAAACAATAGTGTAAAACCCCCTAAACTGATCTAGCCTGCCTGAAGAACCGCTAGGCTACTGCTACCATACAAAAATACAGTGGGTGGTCCGCTCAGGTCTAACTGGTGTTTATAGACAGATTTCTTCCTACGGGTAATGTACGCCCAAGGGCAACTAGCTTAAACCCCCCTTTTCCCAAAAAAAACACACAAAACTACTAAACAGGGTACTCAGCAATTAAATAAGTACACAGGATACAACAGTATCCACACTCAGGTAAAGAAATATATTCTACTAATGTTACCAATAGGGTAACCAACAACTTAGTGCGTACACAACACACAGGACACCACCGTGTCCATACTCACATATGGCAAAAAGTCTCTCTCTCTCAACAAACACAAGTCTGGTTTTTATAAAATGGGATGTGTGATTGAACAAACGAATAACAGGTGGTGCAATTAACAGGAATGTTCACTGATTGGTCCAATCAGCAGACACCTCAACGACCACCAATCAGGAACATACAGGACACCTGTGATTAGGGCAGAAAGAGTAGAAACACACAAAAACACAGGATACCTGTATCCGTAACACTAGCCAACAAGACTACCTAGCTAGTTCGGAAACTAGCCAAGTTAGATGCGTTGTTCCTTGCAAGTGATTGGCTGTTGGCTTGGGGGCGGCATGCAGCCTGGGAGAAAAAGCTGCCTGTCAGGCATGTTCAGGGGTTAAATGTCCTACATTGCCATCAACACATTCACAGGGCTCCTTGATCAGGTGGCTGTCCTGCATTTTATCAACAAATTCAAATACCACTAACTTACAAAAAAAGGTTGATTTGTCCATTATTTCAGTCAGTCATTTCTAACCTGTATCTTTTGCAGCAGAGAGGAAGAGGCGAAGCGAGAGGTTTAATTCTCGCCAAAATCTGTCCAAAATAAGTCCAATGCGTTTCTATGGTCTTATTTTGGACTAAACTTGTCGCATGCGTTCCCGCCATTGGGACAACGACTCCCATAGTTAGGGCAGAGACATGATCATCTCGTCATATACAGATCTCTATTTGCAGTCACTTTGCTCCTTTGACAAGATATATACATTACCTGTCAAAAGTTTTAGAACACCTACTCATTCAAGGGTTTTTCTTTATTTTTTACTATTTTCTACATTGTAGAATAATAGTGAAGACATCAAAACTATTAAATAACACATATGGAATCATGTAGTAACCAAAAAAGTGTTAAACAAATCAAAATATATTTTAGATTTTAGATTCTTCTATTTAGCCACCCTTTGCCTTGATGACAGCTTTGCAAACGCTTGGCATTCTCTCAACCAGCTTCATGAGGAATGCTTTTCCAACAGTCTTGAAGGAGTTCCCACATATGCTGAGCACTTGTTGGCTGCTTTTCCTTCACTCTGTGGTCCAACTCATCCCAAACCATCTCAATTGGGTTGAGGTCGGGTGATTGTGGAGGCCAGGTCATCTGAGGCAGCACTCCATCACTCTCCTTCTTGGTCAAATAGCCCTTACATAGCCTGGAGGTTTGTTTTGGGTCATTGTCCTGTTAAAAAACAAATGATAGTCCCATTAAGCGCAAACCAGATTGGATGGCGTATCGCTGCAGAATGCTGTGGTAGCCATACTGGTTAAGTGTGCCTTGAATTCTAAATCAATCACAGACTGTGTCACCAGCAAAGCACCATCACACCTCCTCCTCCATGCTTCACGTGGGAACCACACATGCGGAGATCATCTGTTCACCTACTCAAAAAAAATCTCACATTTGGAATCATCAGACCAAAGGACAGATTTCCACCGGTCGAATGTCCATTGCTCGTGTTTCTTGACCAAAGCAAGTCTCTTCGTCTTATTGGTGTCCCTTAGTAGTGGTTTCTTTGCAGCAATTCGACCATGAAGGCCTGATTCACGCAGTCTCCTCTGAACAGTTGATGTTGAGATGTGTCAGTTACTTGAACTCTGTGAGGTGCAATCAGAGGTGCAGTTAATTGCTGATTTTGGAGGCTGGTAACTCTAATGAACTTATCCTCTGCAGCAGAGGTAACTGGGTCTTCCATTCCTGTGGCGGTCCTCATGATAGCCAGTTTCATCATAGCGCTTGATGGTTTTTGCGACTGCACTTGAAGAAACTTTCAATGGTCTTGAAATTTTCCGGATTGACTTTCATGTCTTAAAGTAATGATGGACTGTTGTTTCTCTTTGCTTATTTGAGCTGTTCTTGCCATAATATGGACAGGGTTTACCAAATAGGGCTATCTTCTGTATACCACCCCTACCTTGTCACAACACAACTGATTGTCTCAAACGCATTAAGAAGGAAAGAAATTCCACAAATTAACTTTTAACAAGGCACACCTGTTAATTGAAATGCATTCCAGGTGACTACCTCATGAAGCTGGTTGAGAGAATGCCAAGAGTGTGCAAAGCTGTCATCAAGTCAAAGGGAGGCTTCTTTGAAGAATCTCAAATATAAAATATATTTTGATTTGTTTAACACTTTTTTGGTTACTACATGATTCCATATATGTTATTTCATAGTTTTGATGTCTTCACTATTATTCTACAATGTAGAAAATAGTAAAAATAAAGAAAAACCCTGGAATGAGTAGGTGTGTCCAAACTTCTGACTGCTACTGTATATTATAAGGATGTGGTACTGATGATGTTAAACACTTCTTCAATCTTTGTTGAGATCTGATGTTCTGAGCAGCGCAAGGCGACATGTAGGCCAACGTAATATATCGTCAACCAATCACATTTGTCAAATCCTTTCGGTCTAAATTCCAGCTACATTTGGAGAGGACCGTTAACTACTTACAAAAAGCATGCTTCTGATGAAGAGCTACAAAAGTAAGTAAATAGCCGTATTAGACTGGAACAGTGGCGATTTTAGCATGTCAATCCTGATGGGGCAAAAATATAAACAAGTGGGATGCATGCCAGCAAAGCCACTACACAACACTAAACAATACATTAATTGCACTATAACGGTGACAAACGGTGCCCACAAACTTAGGGCCTACATAAAGCTGTCCCAACAGCAGAGTCCCAACAGCAGTCCCAACATCTTACCACTGCTACACCTGGCTATCAGCGGAGCCTTGTCTGGCAGCGAAACAATTCATTCAGCCTCATTTACTGCCTTTTAAAAAAACATAGCTGATATGGCGGACTTGCTTAAAAAATGTGGTTTCTAATTACAATTGAGATGTACAAACTATGCCATAAGGGGACGACAAGCGGATAAGAGGCAATCCGTAATTTCAATTAAGACATTAATGAGCGAGCTAGGACAGACGTAGTCAATATAACTATTTGTTTAGCACTTTCGAAATGTACAGCGACAGAATTCAGAACATGGGCCGTTCTTACAGTGTTCTCCCTGTACACCAAGTCAGAACCGTAGGATAAATAAAGGGGGCATATAAGCAGACAATGAAAGCTCTTACAATATTCAATGATTACATTTATTTAAAACAGGTTATAGGCTACATGTGCACCACCAAGTCAGAAGAGTAGGCGGAATTAAGAGGGGAAAATAGACCATATTATTAGGGTGAGGCACATGGGCTACTAACAGCTTACTACACAACATACACTTAGTATTACTTTCTTAACTAGAGTATACATATCTCCCTGGCATATTACATTATTTATGCAGCAGCATACAAGACATTTTTGGACTCACCTTGTTGTGCTGTGCTCACTTGAACAGGAATGTGGCGCAGCGGTCCCAACTGGGAACTTGGGAAAAAAACCCAGTCTGAGTTGTTTTATTTTCCCAGTCGGAGCTCGTTTTTTCCCGAGTTCCCATGTTGTCTTGAACTCACTGAAGTCAAGTTTTCGCAGTTCCGAGTTGTTTTGAGCGTGGCACAAATCATGCTTCATTGACAGCATGGCCAATGTTGAACGTTGACCATTTTAAACTTGGAAAAGAGACCCTTAATCCCAGATTTGGGACCACACAGCCACTCCACTGAATAATAATAATAATAATAATAATAATATGGCTAGTTATTGCTTTGCAATGCTTGCAGTTAGCCACAGATTCCTTCCAAACCACTCATTGTTGAATTTGCGATTTCCAACTTGTTGTGTAATGTTTATGTCCAATGACCTTGAGCCTTCATGGATGGGCACTTCTAAAGTAAATCTATGGCAGCACCCAAGGGGCTTGAATTTTCGAGCTCTACCCTTAGACTTGGCGGTGACATACTGTCCCCACAAGTGACAGAACACTGAGCTAGAGAACATTCCCAACACCTACGCTCTGCATTTTCCACTGGCTACCACACCACCACAGAAAGCACTGAGCTAGGCTGAAACACCTACATTTTGGAGCTGCCTTACTCAAGAAAGCAAAAAAGAGACCATGTTTGTATGGGGCTTTATTAACTCAATGATTTTTTATTTTATTTTTACATTGTTTGCAAACTGATATATGACACGTATTAATGCCAAAATAACATGCAAAACAGGCAAGCCCTCCCCCTCAAAAAAAATATATATACTTTTTTTTTAAATAAAAATGTGGGGCTCAAAACAGGTGGGGCTCTGCCTGAAAATATATAAGGTGATTAGACTGAAAAGATACAAGGTGATTTCGTTAAACTTGTGAGGCTCTCCATGCTCATTAGTTGCTCATTCAACATATTTGCCTCTACTTCACTCAATCCGGTTTTCAAAGTCTCCCTTCCTAACTGTTTTACATCCCCTGAGACCAACCAGAAATGTTTCTTTGGCCAAGAATTCCCAGATTTCCATAAAACAGCCACACATTTGGTATCTTGTTTCTGCATTTTGTGGGGGGGAGGGAGGGGGGTGCTGCCAAAAAAGAAGAGAAAAAACAAATTCTGTGAATGTCCAGCAAAATCATCCCTTTGTCCTGCATTTGGGAATTTTAAATGTGATCACCCTAGGTGGTATCGCGCAGCTGAACAAATGATGCCTGGTGCTTTTGTTTATATTGTGATCTCGACAAAACAACTTTCGTTATGTAGTGATCATGAGATAAACAAGTTGTGATCTTGACATAACGAGGGAATTATACTTTTTTTTATTAATATGTTCTCTCTGGAATTCCGTAGATATAAGTAGGACAAAAACACTTTATATCGGAGTTGTTATGTTGTTCATATCATAGCTGTGGATACACGCGTATCTACCCTCTCATTGGCTAGAAGGGTCGCACCTGATCTTGCCTCCTCACAACTGCCTTCCATTTTCTAAGACATTTTTAAGACATTTATTTTCATTGTTAGAGTGGCCACTTGAGTATTTGGTCAATATAAGGGATAATCTATGGTGGTGGTGAGTTCAGGGACCCTCGCTCGCTTTGCATTGTGGGACTTGACGTTTCAATGGAAATGTGTTTGCGTGTGTGCATTTGAGGCTTTGTGGGCTTTTCACAGATGTGTCTAATGTAACCAAACAAAAATGCATAGACATATCACAAATCAGTCAAGTCATGACAATTCGCAATAATAATAATAATTTATATTTGTTAATTAGCCCTCATGTTCAACTGACTGGACATACACACCTTGGTCGATATATACAGTGCATTCGGAAAGTATTCAGACCCCTTCCCTTTTCCCATATTTTGTTACGTTACAGCCTTATTCTAAAATTGATTAAATAATTTATTTCCTCATCAATCTACACACAATACCCCATAATGACAAGGCGAAAACAAGGCGAAAACAGGTTTTTAGACATTTTTGCAAATGTACTGAAAACAAAAAACAGAAATACCTTATTTACATACGTTTTCAGACCCTTTGCTAAGAGACTAGACATTGAGCTCAGGTGCATCCTGTTTCCATTGATCATCCTTGAGATGTTTCTACAACTTGATTGGAGTCCACCTGTGGTAAATTCAATTGATTGGACATGATTTGAAAATGCACACACCTGTCTATATAAGGTCCCACAGTTGACAGTGCATGTCAGAGCAAAAACCAAGCCATGAGGTCGAAGGAATTGTCCATAGAGCTCCGAGACAGGATGGTGTCGTGGCACAGATCTGGCGAAGGGTACCAAAAAATGTCTGCAGCATTGAAGGTCCCCAAGAACCCAGTGGCCTCCATCATTCTTAAATGGAAGAAGTTTGGAACCACCAAGACTCTTCCTAGAGCTGGCCGCCCAGCCAAACTGAGCAATCTTGGGAGAAGGGCCTTGGTCAGGGAGGTGACCAAGAACCCGATGGTCACTCTGACAGAGCTCCAGAGTTCCTCTGTGGAGATGGGAGAACCTTCCAGAAGGACAACCATCTTTGCAGCACTCCACCAATCAGGCCTTTATTGTAGAGTGGCCAGACGGAAGCCACTCCTCAGTAAAAGGCACATGACAGCCTGCTTGGAGTTTGCCAAAAGGCACCTAAAGGACTCTCAGACCATGAGAAACTAAATTCTCTGGTCTAATGAAACCAACATTGAACTCTTTGGCCTGAATGCCAAGCGTCACGTCTGGAAGAAACCTGGCACCATCCCTACGGTGAAGCATGGTGGTGGCAGCATGTTTTTCAGCGGCAGGGACTGGGAGACTAATCAGGATCGAGGGAAAGATGAACGGAGCAAAGTACAGAAAAATTCTTGATGAAAACCTGCTCCAGAGTGCTCAGGACCTCAGACTGGGACGAAAGTTCACCTTCCAACAGGACAACGACCCTAAGCACACAGCCAAAACAACGCAGGAGTGGCTTCGGGACAAGTCTCTGAATGTCCTTGAGTGGCCCAGCAAGAGCCCGGACTCGAACCCGATCGAACATCTCTGGAGAGACCTGAAATTAGCTGTGCAGCGACGCTCCCCAACCAATCTGACAGAGCTTGAGAGGATCTGCAGAGAAGGTTGGGAGAAACTCCTCAAATACAGGTGTGCCAAGATGACTCGAGGCTGTAATCGCTGCCAAAGGTGCTTGAACAAAGTACTGAGTAAATGGTCTGAATACTTATGTAAATGTGATATGTCAGTTGTTGTTTTTTATACATTTGCAAAAATTTATAAAAACCTGTTTTTGCTTTGTGATTATGGGGTATTGTGTGTAGATTGATGAGGGGGAAAAACAATGTAATCCATTTTAGAATAAGACTGTAATGTAACAAAATGTGGAAAAAGTGAAGGGGTCTGAATACTTTCCAAATGCACTGTATGTGTCTGTGCTTGAGCCTCTGAGAATCTGGGGACATTCATTTTTCCAAAAAGATAGTGTAGCTTGACAATATACCTGAATAAAGCCTACACTCTTAAAAAAAAAAAGGTGCTATCTAGAACCTTAAAGGGTTCTTCGGCTGTCCCTATAGGAGAACCCTTTGAAGAACCCTTTTTAGTTCCAGGTAGAACCCTTTTGGGTTCCATGTAGAAGGGTTTTACATGGAACCCAAAAGGGTTCTACCTAGAAGCAAAAAATGGTTCTCCTATGGGGACAGCCGAAGAACCCATTTGGAACCCTTTTTTTCTTAGAGTGTACTCATATCATAGGTCTGCCTGGGTCTACTAGGCCTAATCTTGTGTTCTCCTGGTCCTCAGTAGAAATGTAACAGACCAAGGAAAGTGTGCAGTACAACATAGAAATACTGTATATGCAATACCTGTTTGAACAGTATAACACTGCCATCTACAGTAGTTTACAATGTATCTAATCTGTGAAGGAAACTGCATTAACCACTCAAATGAATAAACCTGTTTTAATGAGTTTTCAGGGGAAAATGGCCCCAAAGGCACCATGCGTCTTTAATTGTTAGATTACACATTTTGATTTGAGTATATAATACAACCCCCTTAGTTTGAAGATAACAGAAAATACTAAAATGCAATGCACAATTGGTAACCAAGGCCACAATAAACCACCTTTTAACCAAACAAACTTGCCCACACCATTCAGATTATGATACATAAGATACAGCATCTCATCATCAATGTCAACAAAAACACACGTTTTCAACGGATGCATATGGCTTCTGCTGAAAGTAAAAAAAAACGAACAGAAAACAAAAGTATTAATTGTTATAATGATAATAAAAAACAAGGGCCTGTAAAAAAAGGTAAAATTGAGAAGTCCGCTAGTAAGGATTTAGCAGTTGTTTTAAGTCTAGCTCTTGAAGTACTAAATCCACCATACAAAGTCTGATGTATGAATTCTTATGACAGAAGTCCAGTGAACTGTCCAAGGCAGAGACCATCCCCTAGCTAGGGGATTAAGGTTATTGTGTCTTTAGTATAAAGTTCAGCTCAGCAATACTTGTAACACCTCCATTTCAATGGCAAAGGATAAACACATGGCCCATTTCCCAGCCCAGCCCTGCCCTCCCACCATTCGTTTCAATATAAATAACAATCAATGGTCACACACCACAGTACAGAGGATAGCTCTCTTTCAAAACATAAAAGCTGTTTTTCATTGACTGATGGCATTGGCAAATTAAGATTAATTTCTTGAAGGTTTGCTCATAAAATAAGAGATAGCTTTTGTTTTTATTAATACAATTTAGGAAAGAGAAACTTATCTTACACTATGTAGGCTTAGGGAAAGGGGATACATAGTCAGTTGCACAACTGAATGCATTCAACCGAAATGTGTCTTCCACATTTAACCCAACCCCTCTGAATCAGAGAGGTGAGGGGGGCAGCCTTAAGGGACATCATCGGCAGCCGGTTGTTGTTAGGGGGGTTAACTGCCTTGCTCAAGTGCAGAACAGCAGATTTTTCCACCTTGCCAGCTCAGGGATTCAAACCAGCAAACTTTTGGTTATCTCTCGATTGGGGAGATTGGATTAGAATACCTGGATTTCTTACATTAGTTGAAACTCACCGTTAAATTTGGTCAGTTCCAATTTGGCAATTTCTAATCTGGTGAATTCACAAGCCATGTTTTTAAGAAAACAGTGTTAAAGTGAATCACAAATATAAACACGTCCCCAAAAAAGTATCCTATGTAACACATATTCCTGTAGCATCCACTGACTCCCAGTACAGAAACGGTTCATTTCAATAACATAACTAAAGGCTGAAAATACAAATCTTTGTTGCTTCACCCCTTCGTGACCTTTTAAGTGCACCACAGCACATAGATGTGTTGTTGTCTAGACCCATAAAAGCCTAGGGACTAGAAACTGAATGATCTGATCATGCTATCCACTTGCCGTACACGTGGACTGCATCTAAACTTGTAACCATTCAATACAACACATCAATAGAAAAATGAATAATAGTTTAATCCATAACATAATGTGCCTGGATCAGAAGTGTGCTTCAAAGATCTAGATAAGAAAGGGTGAACTGCATAATCATGTTCAGTTTCCAATTCATTGATGCATTTACATCCGTTCGGTTTCTTTCTGTTTATTTAAAGACAAGAGGTAGTACATAAGGCATTCCAGAGTGTCTGGCAACTGATCAATATGTGTCTTTGGAGAAAGGCACTTGGCTGCCATCCTATCTAATTGATCAACACCCCTCGGTAGGACCCTTCTACTTTTGGATTCTTTTGTGTTTGTTCTTCTTCCATGGTCGTTGTATCTGTACCATTCCAATCTATCCACTTCTTCTTATATTGCTTAGAGTGTGTTTCCTTGGAGACAACTCTCTTAGCCTTGTTCACTTTCTCATGCCCTCAGTGAATCTCAACCTACTGTACATTTACTGTCATTACCAATTTGACCCAACTTGTCTCAGCACATTTAACTATATGGGTTAAAAAGTCGCCCTTAAAACAAAACAATGAATTCTCCTCATTTCCTTTCTTGTCTATTGAGAGACGTCATCCTTTTTCCTATATTACAAATAACTGTGTGGAAGTTTAAAATGTGTTCATGTCAGTTCATCCTAACGTCGTTTTGAATGTTACAGTTGAGCAGTCTGTACTGTACATATTGTCACGCAGTGCTTCGTCAGCTGATTCCCAAACCTCCCTGCAGAACAGTGGGTGGGTCAGTCTTCGACGAGACTGTAGACGTAGCAGAATGGTGGGTGGGTCAGTCTTTCACGAGCCTGTAGACGTGGTACTGTGCCCCGTGTTCACTCGTCGAGACCTCGAACACAAAAGCTATACATAGCAAGGTCTCCTGGGTGTCACGGTCTGTCACCACCTGGGGAATGGAACAGAAGTAGGACAACACCAGGTCAAATACAGGTCATCCACTTGTAGTCGTATACTTGTAGTCCTATACAGTAGGTGACATATCAATCAATCAATCAATTCACGAAGCACAACAAAAGGAGGAACAATGAAGCAAAACCAATGAGGTCAAAAACATATAATCTATTGTTCTAGGTTGAAATAGTGACAGTGTATTCTCAAATTGTAAATTAGTTACTATCTTATTATCTTGTAATAAAGCGTAATGTTACCTGAAGTATAGTGAAGTTTTCCAGAACACTGTTCATCATGTATTTTTCTGGCAGGTGTTTGAGCTTGTGGATGAAGTTGATCATGTACTCGCACATGGGAGAGCGGTGGATCCTGTAGACACACTTCCCTCCCTCCATCCGGGCGTACTCCGTCTGAAATTCACAAAAGGAGAGATTTTAAAACTCGGCAAAACAGCAAACATCTGACTTGAGGTAAACGTGATTGCATGAAATGCAATTATAGTGTCTGACAGTACATTTAATTTAACCTTTATCTTCTACCTGGAACGACCTGACAGCTGTTTTTGTGACTATAAAGCAGACCCAGTGGACAACGGCCTCACCTCAACTTTCTCAACCACCTGTTTGCCGAAGGAGCAGACTTTGGTGGAGACGGTGATGGTCATGTTCTCAGAGCTGCTGTACTGGCTGCTAACTCCGTAGAAGGAGCCTGGGCCGTCCTGCATGCCACTGCTGTTCAGATCCGCCTGCAGAGACAGGACACACACAGGACAAGTCAGATTAAAGCTAAGATAACAGGCCTAAACCCTTTGGTTTTATTCTACTCTAAAGGACAGAATACTCAAACTACCAAAAGGGACTGTGTGACTGTGTGAGAGTGTGACTGTGTGAGAGTGTGACTGTGTGAGAGTACGACTGTGTGAGAGTGTGACTGTGTGACTGTGTGAGTGTGACTGTGTGACAGTTTGACTGTATGAGAGTGTGACTGTGTGAGAGTATGACTGTGTGAGAGTGTGACTGTGTGACAGTGTGACTTTGTGACAGTGTGAGAGTGTGACTGTGAGAGTGTGACTGTGTGACTGTGTGAGAGTGTGACTGTGTGAGAGTGTGACTGTGAGAGTGTGACTGTGAGAGTGTGACTGTGTGAGAGTGTGACTGTGTGAGAGTGTGACAGTGTGACTGTGTGAGAGTGTGACTGTGTGAGTGTGACTGTGAGAGAGTGTGTGACTGTGTGAGTGTGAGAGTGTGACTGTGTGAGTGTGAGAGTGTGACTGTGTGACAGTGTAAATGTGTGACAGTGTGAATATGTTAGGGTATAACAGTGTAGGTTTAAAATCCATACATACACTGCCCAGTAAAATAATTCAAGGTGAGGATAAAACAATAAAGGACAGAATACTCAAACTACCAAAAGGGACTGTGTGACTGTGTGAGAGTGTGACTGTGTGAGAGTGTGACTGTGTGAGAGTGTGACTGTGTGACTGTGTGAGAGTGTGACTGTGTGACTGTGTGAGAGTGTGACTGTGTGAGAGTGTGACTGTGTGAGAGTGTGACTGTGTGACAGTGTAAATGTGTGACAGTGTGAATGTGCGACGGTGTGACAGTGTAGGTTTAAAATCCATACACTGCCCAGTAAAATAATTCAAGGTGAGGATAAAACAATAATTAAATTGATTTGTCAAACCATCAGTATAAATACATTATTGAACCGGATGACGTCATCATCACCCACCCAAAATTTGACTAGGAAAAAGGCGTTCTGGGGGCCTTTCTCATAAAGCTCTTTGAGTCCGCCCTTCTTCTCTGGGAACTTGTCGTAGATCTGCCTGATGTCCACTGCCTCCAGCAGAGGGTCGCTGTAGGACGGGTTGGTCTGGCCAATGTGGACAAACAGGTGTTTGCTGTACTGCAGGGGGAGAGAGAGGAAGATGGTCAGACTAGCCGCCATGACAGAAGTCTAGCTTGGCCATACTGAGTTAGCGCTAGACATTGAGTCTGACTAGTGTAACTATGTGGACTGCAAAACAAAGGCCTTTATTGACAACTTTGATTAGCACTGGTTGGTTAGTGTGGTTGGTTAATGTGGTTTGGTGGTGTAGTTGGTTTGGTGACTCACGTTGTCGGGGTCCCTCTGCACCTCCATGAAGGCAGAGTACTCTAACATCCGCAGCTTGGAGGAGGCGATGGTCCGGTCCTGCCACACGGGCACCGCCGTAGCAGCCGGGGGCAGGGGGGGTGCCAAAGGCTCATAGTCTGAGAGAGAGAGAGACTGATTTTAATTTCTGTATTAATGTTAAGCACCAGATATATTGCTGATGTGTATGTTATATCACATGTTTCATTACTGCCATCTTTGGACAGTTCTCCCTTTTAGATATCATGAATGAGGACGTACTGTATGAATGAAGATGAAAGCTAACTGACTTTGACTCCATACTCACTTGATATAGGGGGAGGGGGGGGGCCTGGTAGAGTTGTGTATGGAGACGGTGCAAAAGGTTTGATACTGAAAGAGAGAATGATTATCACACCACAGTTGAGGAGTCAAACTTTTCAGTTTTCATCCAACTGTGTTTATTCCACATATTTCCAAAAGTGAAATTCCATGTGAAACCTGGTTATGCTAGTGGCATGTTGCTTTGGGCTTCATTGGCATGTCAGACAGACGTGGATCCACAGTATTATGACACGTTTCTCAACATAGGCATGTCAGACAGACGTGGATCCACAGTATTATGACACGTTTCTCAACATAGGCATGTCAGACAGACGTGGATCCACAGTATTATGACACGTTTCTCAACATAGGCATGTCAGACAGACGTGGATCCACAGTAATATGACACGTTTCTCAACATAGGCATGTCAGACAGACGTGGATCCACAGTATTATGACACGTTTCTCAACATAGGCATGTCAGACAGACGTGGATCCACAGTATTATGACACGTTTCTCAACATAGGCATGTCAGACAGACGTGGATCCACAGTAATATGACACGTTTCTCAACATAGGCATGTCAGACAGACGTGGATCCACAGTATTATGACACGTTTCTCAACATAGGCATGTGTCTGTGGCTGCACCAGCTAGGTGTAAGTCCACCTCTGCTTCACTCTGTCATATTGCTCTACACCATACACATAGTGATGCTATTAACGTACGCTGACTGATTGGTGGATTGATTATTTGATTGATGTTTCTCTGCGGACATTCTCTGCTCATGTGATTGTGGCACATCATTTAAGTGTGACATGTGAACGTTCACAATGGGCCAAATCCTAACTTCAGATACGCTTTTTGTGCAAGTCATGCATAAATGTCAATGGAAGATTTGCTTTAAAATTGGAGTGACAAACATGGATCTCAAGTGAGGTGTTGTCATAGACTAATGTACCACTATGCCCCCAGTTTGTCATGAAATCACCCTATCGTGTAACGTCTTTACATCCCAAATGGCCAGAACGGAACGACTTCGCAAACAACTTCACAGCATGTTTGGTCTTCTCGCTCTCAGATGTGAAGCTGGTTGTGCCCTGGTCGTAAAGTTAGTGCAGGAGCAGGACACATACTGAAGCAGAGTTAGTGCTGCCTTGGTGCTACAGCTGGACCAGGAGGAAACTTACGCATAGCTGGTGCGGCCAAACCCAGGAGTCCTTCCCTGGTTGAGCTCTAGAATCAGCCTGATGTGCACAAATGCGATCCGTTAAACGTGCCAAAGAGAACCCGCCATTCCAATCACACCAAGTGTCAATCAATCAAACAACCAATCAAACGCACAGTCCAAACACCTGAACCTGTCACTCAACCGATAGTAAACACATTCAGTCATACTCACTCCTGAGAGGGGCCGGGTTGTCCTGGGATAGGGCCTGGCCAAAACTGGAAGGCAAAGGTAACGGAGTCGGTTCAACAGAGTTTCACAAAAGCTCTGTCCTCAAGTTATACAGTTGAAGTCGGAAGTTTACATACACCTTAGCCAAATACATTTAAACTCTGTTTTTCACTATTGCTGACATTTAATCCTAGTAAAAATTCCCAGTCTTAGGTCAGTTAGGATCACCACTTTATTTTAAGAATGTGAAATGTCAGAATAATAGTAGAGAGAATTATTTATTTCAGCTTTTATTTCTTTCATCACATTCCCAGTGGGTCAGAAGTTTACATACACTCAATTAGTATTTGGTAGAATTGCCTTTAAATGGTTTAACTTGGGTCAAATGTTTCGGGTAGCCTTCCACAAGCCTCCCACAATAAGTTGGCTGAATTTTGGCCCATTCCTCCTGACAGAGCTGGTGTAACTGAGTCAGGTTTGTAGGCCTCCTTGCTCACACACGCCTTTTCAGTTCTGCCGACACATTTTCTATAGGATTGAGGTCAGGGCTTTGTGATGGCCACTCCAATACCTTGACTTTGTTGTCCTTAAGCCATTTTGCCACAACTTTGGAAGTATGCGTGGGGTCATTGTCCATTTGGAAGACCCATTTGCGACCAAGCTTTAACTTCCTGACTGATGTCTTGAGATGTTGCTTCAATATATGCCATCTATTTTGTGAAGTGCACCAGTCCCTCCTGCAGCAAAGCACCCCCACAGCATGATGCTGCCACCTCCGTGCTTCACGGTTGGGATGGTGTTCTTCAGCTTGCAAGCTCCCTTTTTTCCTCCAAACATAACGATGGTCATTATGGCCAAACAGTTATATTTCTCTTTTATCAGACCAGAGGACATTTCTCCAAAAAGTACGATCTTTGTCCCCATGTGCAGTTGCAAACCATAGTCTGGCTTTTTTATGGCGGTTTTGGAGCAGTGGCTTCTTCCTTGCTGAGCGGCCTTTCAGGTTGTGTCGATATAGGACTCGTTTTACTGTGGATATAGATACTTTTGTACTGGTTTCCTCCAGCATCTTCACAGGGTCCTTTGCTGTTGTTCTTGGATTGATTTGCACTTTTCGCACCAAAGTATGTTCATCTCTAGGAGACAGAACGCGTCTCCTTCCTGAGCGGTATGACGGCTGCGTGGTCCCATGGTGTTTATACTTGCGTACTATTGTTTGTATAGATGAACGTGGTACCTTCAGGCATTTGGAAATTGCTCCCAAGGATGAACCAGACTTGTGGAGGTCTACAATTTTTTTTCTGAGGTCTTGGCTGATTTATTTTGATTTTCCCATGATGTTAAGCAAAGAGGCACTGAGTTTGAATGTAGGCCTTGAAATACGTCAGTCAATTAGCCTATCAGAAGCTTCTAAAGCCATGACATCATTTTCTGGAATTTTCCAAGCTGTTTAAAGGCACAGTCAACTTAGTGTATGTAAACTTCTGACCCACTGGAATTGTGATACAGTGAATTATAACTGAAATAATCTGTCTGTAAATAATTGTTGGAAAAATTACTTGTGTCATGCACAAAGTAGATGTCCTAAATTACTTGCCAAAACTATAGTTTGTTAACAAGACATTTGTGGAGTGGTTGAAAAACGAGTTTTAATGACTCCAACCTAAGTGTATGTAAACTTCCGACTTCAACTATATATTCACAGGCTCATTTGGTCAAGCTTTACATGAAGTAGATCAGGGACTGTACTGTATTCCCATAGCCTACATCAATTACTAGTACAACAATAACATAATACTTGTAAATAGTGTCAATGCAGAACAAAAGCAATCATTGCAACCCCAAACCCAGTGTAGAAGAGCTCACCCTGGCTTGCGGGGGGTAGGGAGAGTGGGGCAGTGGGGGTAGCTGGCTCTTGATCAGGCTCGGAGACACGATCTGAGCAGACGACAATGCTGCCATGTTCTGGAGGGCCTTGTCTTTAGATGCCTGGTCCTGTGGATGAGGAGGAGTAGGTGAGGGAGATGCACCACTAGGGGGCAGTCTAACACCTAGTATACACTGACCTGGTTGACATAACTACTACAGTACTCACAGTGCCCCAAGAGGAACACAGTTGGTTCAATAGTTACAACTATTACTACTAGCTATCACTACTATATTTATACTGTAAATATAACATTCTCTGAGCTTCTTATGTGCTCCCATTAGGATCTTCAGTAAACAAAAAGCAGATCTGAGTCTTAACTGCAACTATGTCTGGAGTACTACCAGGCTACAATAATTAATAAGACATGAAGAGAACATGTATATGATTAATTGTACCATTCAACGAAGAGCAGATGAAAAAGCTTTTAAGCCACATAATCAAACAGAACATTCCAGGAGTCACATGATTCTAATTAGTAGAGACCTTGAAGGAAAAGCCTCTTGCAGAAAGACCACTCTTATTATGGAAAAAGGCAGTAAAATAGAAAATAAGACTGCAATAGAAAAAAAGTTCCTCTGTTTCAGAGGACTCTAGATGAATATATACTGTAGGACTAATGGCTGCATTGGCCAGTACACTGCACTGTATATGGTCAGATTGCAATTGGTATGAAGGTGATTTGTCTGGAACGTTCTGCTGATTGTAATGGTCAGTGATAGAAAAGAAAAGCGTAGATGATTAAGCTTGGCATTATTGTACCTGGACATTCAAGAGCATTTAACTTTACTGTATGTCTACCAGCAAAATAACACTGAAACATCAGAAACAGCACTTTGTGTGTGCCTCACCACACTAGAACCAGTATCTAACCCTCATAGCAATATTACAATCATATTGTCATTGTACAAAGCAGAGAGAGAGAGGATAGTTAAGTTGCACTAAACTCCCCAGTCCCCACAGTTGTGGGAGCCGTGAGGTAAAATCTCTAAAGGCCAACACCTTTAGGTGTATTCTCATCACTGTGCAACTATGTGACATTTCTTAGCAGGAGAAACAACATTATCCTACATTTGCCTTGTTGGTAGTATTACTGCCGTCTTGAAATAGGAAAGAGATGTACCTGTAGAAGCAGCAGAAAGCTGACCTAAAGAATCTCCAAATGCCAAATCTTTAGCATCAACAAAGTCAAAATGAAAGTTACAAAACACAGTGAGTGCACTGTGTGAAACTGGTATCAGTGATTTACTGAGCCATAACTGACTATAGACTCTGACCAGGTAGAGGAACACAGGTAATGTTTATGTTTCTCTACAGTATCACACTGTGCTGTGATGATTCTAGCACTAAATGGTGTAAGTGCATCCCTAGGTTAAGTAGTACCGTACACATTGGTAGTGGATGGGGTCATATAACTGTGTACAGTATAGAAGATCGCTGAACCTATGCGCTACACACAGTTGAAGTCAGAAGTTTACATACACCTTAGCCAAATACATTTAAACTCAGTTTTTCACTATTCCTGACATTTAATCCTAGTAAAAATTCCCTGTCTTGGGTCAGTTAGGATCACCACTTTATTTTAAGAATGTGAAATGTCAGAATAATAGTAGAGAGAATTATTTCTTTCAGCTTTTATTTCTTTCATCACATTCCCAGTGGGTCAGAAGTTTACATACACTCAATTAGTATTTGGTAGAATTGCCTTTAAATTGTTTAACTTGGGTCAAACGGTTCGGGTAGCCTTCCACAAGCCTTCCACAATAAGTTGGCTGAATTTTGGCCCATTCCTCCTGACAGAGCTGGTGTAACTGAGTCAGGTTTGTAGGCCTCCTTGCTCACACATGCCTTTTCAGTTCTGCCCACACATTTTCTATAGGATTGAGGTCAGGGCTTTGTGATGGCCACTCCAATACCTTGACTTTGTTGTCCTTAAGCCATTTTGCCACAACTTTGGAAGTATGCGTGGGGTCATTGTCCATTTGGAAGACCCATTTGCGACCAAGCTTTAACTTCCTGACTGATGTCTTGAGATGTTGCTTCAATATATGCCATCTATTTTGTGAAGTGCACCAGTCCCTCCTGCAGCAAAGCACCCCCACAGCATGATGCTGGCACCTCCGTGCTTCACGGTTGGGATGGTGTTCTTCAGCTTGCAAGTCCCCCTTTTTCCTCAAAACATAACGATAGTCATTATGGCCAAACAGTTCTATTTTTGTTTCATCAGACCAGAGGACATTTCTCCAAAAAGTACGATCTTTGTCCCCATGTGCAGTTGCAAACCATAGTCTGGCTTTTTTATGTAGGTTTTGGAGCAGTGGCTTCTTCCTTGCTGAGCGGCCTTTCAGGTTATGTCAATATAGGACTTGTTTTACTGTGGATATAGATACTTTTGTACCTGTTTCCTCCAGCATCTTCACAAGGTCCTTTGCTGTTGTTCTGGGATTGATTTGCACTTTTCGAACCAAAGAACGTTCATCTCTAGGAGACAGAACGCGTCTCCTTCCTGAGCGGTATGACGGCTGCATGGTCCCATGGTGTTTATACTTGCGTACTATTGTGTGTACAGATGAACGTGGTACCTTCAGGCATTTGGAAATTGCTCCCAAGGATGAACCAGACTTGTGCAGGTCTACAATATTTTTTCTGAGGTCTTGGCTGATTTCTTTAGATATTCCCATGATGTCAAGCAAAGAGGCACTGAGTTTGAAGGTAGGCCTTGAAATACATCCACAGGTACACCTCCAATTGACTCAAATGATGTCAATTAGCCTATCAGAAGCTTCTAAAGCCATGACATCATTTTCTGGAATTTTCCAAGCTGTTTAAAGGCACGGTCAACTTAGTGTATGTAAACTTCTGACCCACTGGAATTGTGATACAGTGAATTATAAGTGAAATAATCTGTCTGTAAACAATTGTTGGAAAAATTACTTGTGTCCTGCACAAAGTAGATGTCCTAACCGACTTGCCAAAACTATAGTTTGTTAACAAGAAATGTGTGGAGTGGTTGAAAAACAAGTTTTAATGACTCCAACCTAAGTGTATGTAAACTTCCGACTTCAACTGTAAATGCACTGCCTCATAATTGGACAAAACAATCTGTGAAAATAATTATAATATTATCTAGGGGACGCTCAATCGGATCGTGATATTGGTCCTTCAAAGTATTGATCAGAAAAAGTTTCTGGTTTTGCATCCAGATTTCACCATGCCTGAACATTCTCTTGGATCACAGTTTGTATCAACAATAGCCTATGGAATTGGAAGCATTTAGCACATCTGCTAAATATGTGTGTGTGACCAATACATTTTGATTTGATTTGATTTGGAACTGACATGTAATGTTTGCTAATGCTGTTGCAGACTTTTTTTTGTGTCTGCGTATGTAGCATAAACTAAACAAGTGTTAAGAAGTATGTCCTCAGAGAAGCAGAATCACCCTGCAAAAACATGATAATCAATCATGATCAGATACGATGCACAGCAATGTGGTTCCAAGCACACACGTTTCCTATTCCTAAGATCTGGTTTATTATGGGATAGTAGTGGGGTTGGGTTGCCATGCCAGCAGAGGGCATTAGCGGAGTGGACAATGCTCTGGCACCGCCAAGCAGGAGGGAAGCAAATCTCAAAAGTCAAATCCACTTACCAAGTTCATGGCCTAAATCAAAGGAAAGAGAAACCATTAGTATACACATCTAAAGGCATATACTTACAGGGATACTGTGATAAACTATGGGTTTGCTTATAGGCTGTGTCAGTACAAACTAAAATCAGCAATAATGGACAAGTTCTAGCTGTACTGTAGGTCACTAGGATGTTGACATAAAATGAATGTTCTTATCCCTGAAGAAAAGTTAGGAAACACTAACTGAAAGACAACAGGTATAATTCATTATAGAGATAGACGGTATAATGCATTATGATGCGCTCATAAATGCATTGCAAGACTTTATAATGACTTAGTATCATCTCCTTTTGAGCCTGTTGAAAAACTGTTACATACAAAGGCAGAACATAGAAAGAGTAAATAATAAAACATTATAAGGACTTATAACAAGTGATAATGCACTATATCTGTTGGCTCTAAGCCAGGGGTGTTAAACATACAACAGGTGGGCCGCATATATCTCACATCAGTCAAATTAATACTAAACCAACTGTAACATCTCTTATGTAGTTCTTTCTAAATACCCCATAAGGAGCCCTGATATAAGGAAATGGGAGCTGAATTTAACTGGGACAGGAACTGCGCTAGGGACAATAATGTAGGGAAAGGTAGAGTATATCCCTCTCATTCCAATAAATGTCCAAACATTGAGGTGGTTACAATAATGCAGGTTCCTTATCAGTCTACTAGATACAGTCTACTAGAAAATAAATAGAGAAGTCTAAATAAAGAAGGTCCAATAAACTTCAATGAAGGCAAAGGGTGAACTAGCAACTACATTTTTGTAAAATGATTTACACAGTATGCTAACTGACAGTAATATACACTTTAACACAATAATTTCCTCAGGCACACTATAAGTGTACGCTGATTCACTTTGTGTTTGCAGTTGTTTTGGGGTTGAGGGATATAATGAAGATCTAAAGCTGGATGAGGATTAGTGTAACTGTAACACCTCTGCCTGCAGTCCTCTGATGATGGAATGAAGACAAGTGGCATGTATTCATTATATATTCATATATACACACACAGTGCATTCGGAAAGTTTTCAGACCCCTTGACTTTTTCCCCATTTTGTTACGTTACAGCCTTAATTTAAAATGTATTAAAGTTTCTATAACTTGATTGGAGTCGACCTGTGGCAAAACACTTTGCTATGAGACTCGAAATTGAGCTCAGGTGCATCCTGTTTCCATTGATCATCCGTGAGATGTTTCTACAACTTGATTGGAGTCCACCTGTGGTAAATTCAATTGATTGGACATGATTTGGAAAGGCAAACACCTGTCTATATAAGGTCCCACAGTTGACAGTGCATGTCAGAGCAAAAACCAAGCCATGAGGTCGAAGGAATTGTCCATATAGCTCCGAGACAGGATTGTGTCGAGGCACAGATCTGGGGAAGGGTACCCCAACATTTCTGCAGCATTGAAGGTCCCCAAGAACACAGTGGCCTCCATCATTCTTAAATGTAATACGTTTGGAACCACCAAGACTCTTCCTAGAGCTGGCCGCCCGGCCAAACTGAGCAATCTTGGGAGAAGGGCCTTGGTCAGGGAGGTGACCAAGAACCCAATGGTCACTCTGACAGAGCTCCAGTTCCTCTGTGGAGATGGGAGAACCTTCCAGAAGGACAACCATCTCTGCAGCACTCCACCAATCAGGCCTTTATGGTAGAGTGGCCAGACGGAAGCCACTCCTCAGTAAAATTCACATGACAGCCCGCTTGGAGTTTGCCAAAAGGCACCTAAAGGACTCTCAGACCATGAGAAACAAGTTTTCTGGTCTGATGAAACCAACATTGAATTCTTTGGCCTGAATGGCAAGCGTCCCATCTGGAGGAAACCTGGCACCATCCCTTCGATGTTTTTCAGTGGCAGCGACTGGGAGACTATTCAGAATTGAGGGAAAGATGAACGGAGCAAAGGACTGAGAGATCCTTGATGAAAACCTGCTCCAGAGTGCTCAGGACCTCAGACTGGGGCGAACGTTCACCTTCCAACAGGACAACGACCGTAAACACACAGCCAAGACTCGAACCCGATCTAGCATCTCTGGAGAGACCTGAAAATAGCTGTGCAGCGACGCTCCCCATCCAACCTGACAGAACTTGAGAGGATCTGCAGAGAAGAATGGGAGAAACTCCCCAATTACCAGTGTGCAAAGCTTGTAGCGTCATACCCAAGAAGACTCGAGGCTGTAATCGCTGCCAAAGGTGCTTCAACAAAGTACTGAGTAAATGTCTGAATACTTGTGATATTTCCATTTGTATTTATTTGCTTTGTCATTATAGGGTACTGTGTGTAGATTAATGAGGATGTTTTTTTTTTGTAATCCGTTTTAGAATAAGGCTGTAACTTAACAAAATGTGGAAAAAGTGAAGGGGTCTGAATACTTTCCAAATGCGCTGTAGATATATATTCTGCTGAATATAAGCAGAGGAGCATGATGAGGAATAGGGCACACTCATTATTATCTAGAAATTCAAGTGGTATAGCAGAAGTATACAGGTAGGACACTTGTTCTAAGCACACTGCTATAGTAGTGCAAACCATATGATGGTTTAATTCTAACATTTAGGTCTTTGCATACGATTGGAATAGTTGACTCTCATACAGAAGAAAGAACATTCAGAGAGATCCAATGGAGATTGGGGTCAGAGAGGAGAGAAGGGTTGAAGGCAGAGGAAGATTTGAGGAAAGCCTATAGGCAGAAGCATGGCTGGCATAGGTACAGTAGGGACAGACGTGGAGCTGTAGCGACAAGGCCATCATGCAGCAACACCGTTCACCACAGACAGATCATACTGCTCACAGCATTCCTCTAGGCTACACCACAGGCTGAGTTACTGTATACAGGATAACCAGTAGACTAAAGACAGCTCCTATAATGCCATTTCTTTACAGCTTTGTACAGTACTGTACTAAGCATTGAGATGTATTTCAGTGGTCAACAGATGACCATGTTTTTAGCCGTTTCTCCCTGTTCCGTGCATGCATGGTAGCTACTAGCTATAACTTGTTGCTCTAGTCTCTCCGAGACATGTTAGCCTACATGATGAGTCACACGGTGACCTCAAGCCAATACACCCCTATGCAGCCTGAGAGTCTCCTACAGTACTATTTACCATGGTTGGTATTTTCTAGTCATGGAGAACCTATCCATCTACGGCTGTAAGAGGAACTGAAGTGCACAACGTCTAGCTACTTGGTTAGCGCAAAGCCAAGCCTTGACCAGCCCCGCCCAGCCCGCAGAGAAGCGCATACCTTCAGCTTTGACTGGATCTCGCGAGATTTTCTCCGGGCGAGAACCTGCAAATGGCTAGAAACCTGCAGAGAAGAAGAGCCAAGAGGAGAAGAGCCAAGAAAAGAAGAGCCAAGAGGAGAAGAGTCAAGAGAAGAAGAGAAAAGGAGACCGAGAGAGAGAGAGAGAGAAGAGAAGAGAGGCCGTAACCAAGGAGGAAAGAGATGCCCAGTCACAGTTGGCAGGAGGCCCGTTCAGTAGCACCTACCTTGATACCTGCTTGGTATTCTCGAACTTTCTTCCGTGCTAACACCTGTATGTGACTAGATACCTAAAGGGGTGCGAGACAGTTATAAACATATAGAGTATGCACACACACACGGACATACATATGGATACATACATACACACCCACCAAACACACACATACCAAATACACACACACCAAACACACACACACAATATTATACAGCTCCTCAAACATCAAATGAAGGCGATTCACACAACGTTACTTTATTTGTATTTTTTTTTTTAATCTTTGATTTGAGTTGGATGGTGTTACTTGTCTTCAGTACAAATAGAAGAGATTTAATTTCTACAAACTAAAAGAATACTGACACAATTGGCTGAGCTATTACTGCAATCCATATTTATCTAGTTCCCATGTTCCAAATGTTACAGCTACAGGATATCTAATAAGTCTTGTAGACTTATATAAATTGAGGTACATTTGCTCAGGATATGAGTGTCTGCTAAATGACTGTGTCTGCTAAATGACTTAAATGTAAATGTAATGTAAAATGAAGTCATTATAAAGTCTGAGTGGTAAAACATTTTTATCAACTCATTGCTGTAAAATAAAAAGTATTGTTACCTGTTTTCTTGTGCGGGTTTTGCCTGTCCTCAGCTTGATGTACCTAGCTATCAACTCATTACGACCTGGAACAGAGAGGTGAACAATACCATGAAGAATACAACCTGAAAACAAAGACAAATCTCATTCACACATTTAGCAACCATTTGTGAAATTAGCTTTTCTATAGCTGGTACACAGATGATAAAGGAGTAGGCACTGAACTAAGGTCAGTTAAGCATTTTTCACCCTAAAGGTTGTTCAGATTTGGAAAGAAAAGGCTGATCCTAGATCTGTGTCTGTGGGCAACGTCTACATTAACATGATTATACACAACAAACACAAGGTGGAGCTAAAGGTCTGCTGCTAAATATCTCCAGGAGCTCAACACAATGCTAGGTGCAGCAAACCGTCGACCTCCAAAAAGGTTCTTATTAGGAGCACACACATTACTCAACCTTTCAGTCAGTAGGTGAACATTTGTTTATAGCACTGACCCTGGGACATGAGTTGCAGAATGTTTTAAACAGGCGAATAAAACAACGACAACTGGCTGGTTCAGGAGCTTTGATTTCATTAGCTCGTCTGACACCTCCTGCGGTCACATAATTACAGACACAGTACTTAAAAAAAATAGAAGGAACATGTTGTTCATTATGTAACATCTACACTTGACATTCTGCACAAACAGGTCGGGCAGAGAAGGGCCTTCTATTCTTGGCTTTAATGGCTTTAGCCCAGACAGATGACAGGGGCTTTAAAGGGGTTACTTTTCTCTGAATGCAACTTATCTGGACGTTTTTCAAATGAGAGAGCAACAGAACAGTGGAATCTATCAATGCTCTAAGTGATTAGTATTTTCCAGGTACAGTTTGGGTTTCTTTTGTACTCGGTAGAGAGGTCTGCATTTCAAAACATCTCACTTTAACATTTGCTGACTAGTTAGAGAAATGATTGGAAGTTCCCCTTAAGAGGATCGGTATGTGTCTGTGTATCAGAGTGTAGGTGTATTTATGTGAAAGAAGGAGATAGATTAATAAAGGGAGAAAGAGAGACAACAGTTGCACTATCATGAATAATGACCTAAACTCCCCCACACGCTGACAGTAACTGAGAGTCAGCCATGCGCTCATGGCACTCCCTCTAAAACACGCACACACACTCGTTTGTTTTACTATCCTTGTGGGAATCAAACAATTTATTCCCATTCAAACTCCTTTTATCCCTAACTCCTAACCTAACCCTTACCTTAACCCCTAACTCCTAATCTTAATTGTAACCCTAATTGTAACCCTAAACCTAATCCCTAAATTTAAATTAGCGTTTTTCCTTGTCCCCAGCGAAATGTCCCCACAAGCCTTTTTCCTTGGCCTTCTTTAGGCTCTGCTCTGCTTGGTGTAATTAACATAAAAGTACTACATGTCAGGAGAGGAGTGCAGGCAGGCCATCTCTAGCAGGCTATCCTTGAGCCCACTGTGTCCTCTGTTTCTCTCTCTCTTTCTCCCCTCTGTCTGTCTCCCCTCTCTCTCTCTCTCCTTGTTCTCTCTGTCTGTCTCCCCTCTCAATTCAATTTCAATTGAAGGGCTTTATTGGCATGGGAAACGTATGTTAACATTGCCAAAGCAAGTGAAGTAGATAGTAAACAAGAGAAAGAGAGAGAGAGAGAGACAGAGAGAGGGGAGACAGACAGAGGGGAGAAAGAGAGAGAGAGAGGGGGAGAGACAGAGAGAGAGAGAGAGACAGAGAGAGGGGAGACAGACAGAGGGGAGAAAGAGAGAGAGAGACAGAGAGAGGGGAGACAGACAGAGGGGAGAAAGAGAGGGGGGGGAGAGAGAGAGAGAGACAGAGGGCACAAGGATAGCCTGCTAGAGATGGCCTGCCTGCACTCCTCTCCTGACATGTAGTACTGTTATGTTAATTACACCAAGCAGAGCCTAAAGAAGGCCAAGGAAAAAGGCACATGTTTAGCTTTTCTCTTTGTTCTCTCTCTCTCTCTCTCTCTCTCTCTCTCTCTCCCCTCTCTCTTTCTCCCCTCTGTCTGTCTCCCCCCTCTCTGTCTCTCCCCTCTCTCTCTCTGTCTCTCTCTCTGTCTCTCTCTCTCTCTGTCTCTCTCTCTGTCTCTCTCTCTCTCCCCTCTGCCTGTCTCCCCTCTCTGACTCTCTCTCTCCCTCTCTCTCTATCCCCTCTTTCTATCTCCCCTCTCTGACTCTCTCTCTCCCTCTCTCTCCACTAAGCTGAGCTGCCTGGCCTGCCGATACTGAACTAAAGCAGCCAGTCAGTCAGCCAGCCGGCCGGCCGGCCCCTCCCCCAGGATTAGGAGGGACACGCCCGCCCCAGCGCCTCCACATTCCTAGCATTCCTCCCAGCCTGTCACATCTGTGCTAGCCAGTCTGATTGGCCAGGGCCGTGCTAGCGCAGCCGGTGCCAGTGTGGACTGCGGACACACACATGCACACAGCACTAAGCAAGGGTTGGCTGGCGGGGCTGAAGGTTGAGGGTGTGGTGAGGGGTTGGGGGTGAGGGATACGTGGTACGGGGTGAGGGATTGGGGGTGAGGGGTACGGGGTATGGGGTCAGGGGTTGAGGAGGGGGGTGAGGGGATGTGAGGGGTAGGGGGTGGAGGGTGAGTGGTTGGGGTGGTGGAGGGTGAGGGTTTGGACGGTGAGGGGTAGGGGTAGGGGGTGGAGGGGGTAGGTGGGCAGCTGAGGCTGTAACTCTTGGAGGAGACACAAAGCCATAACTGTCTTTAACCAACAACTGCTACCCCCACCCCACACACACACACACATACACAGCCCTCCCTTCCCAAAATAACCAGTGTGTGACCCCTTACCCAACGGACAGTAACACCTGCCACTGACTGTCGCAGTCAGGAGGTGGGAGAGAACAATTACAACCCCCCTACACCCCTGGCCTGGCCCCCGACCCCTACCCTCTTCAGCCCAACTGCTACTATCAATCTTCTGGACTGAGGGAGCAGTGGAACTAAATAACAAACTAATGGCTGCTAGAATCTGTGCCCTCTGTACCGAATACACATTTTCAACACAAAATTAACTGGAATTGAGCTTAATTTACAAAGGCAGTTTTAAGAAATGTGTTCTGTGTGTCCTCATTAAAGGTTGTAACATAAGTAACTGACTGGGGTTGTGAGCCATGGAATTAGCAAGTCTTTTAGACAGGACTTTTGCAAAGAAGAAGATTGATTTAGAGAGGCAGACTGGCTAGGCCTGTTCAGACTAGACAGACAGAAGGGACAGCTAGGCGGAAGAGAAGGGGTGTCCCAGGCCTCAAGTAAGGTGGTGGACAGGTTGGCACACACACTCACAGTCTAAGTTACAAACAAAGGATAGCTAATACACACACACACACCGCAGAGGAAGACAACAAGTGCACGCACACACACACACACACACACTCACAGTCCAAGTTACAAACAAAGGACAGCTAACACACACACACACATGCACAAGTGTACGCACACACAATAACTTTCTGTACATCTCCCTCACTTGCCTTCTTACCTCTATCTCTATCGCCAACCACTCTACTTCACCCTGTTTCCACCCCCTCTCTCTCTCTCTCTCTCTCTCTCTCTCTCTCTCTCTCTAACGCTCTCTCTCTCAGATTGCTCAACACCTAGGCAGTTTGCAGAGCCCCGCAGGCTGACTCTGCCGTGATTAACCTCTTCCCTGCCAGGACAGGCCTATCCTCCTCTTTTACTGCATGTCAACTGGAATTTTCCACTTACACACTGAGATGGGGAGCAGAGGTAACTCACTGCTTCTCTCTCTCTCTCTCTCTCTCTCTCTCTCTCTCTCTCTCTCCCTCCCTCCCTCCCTCCCTCCCCCTCTCTCTCTAGCTCCCTCTCTCTCTCGCTCCCTGTCTATCTATCTCCCTCCCTCTCTCGCTCTCTCTCTCTCTCTCTCTCTAGCTCCCTCTCTCTCTCGCTCCCTGTCTATCTATCTCCCTCTCTCTCGCTCTCTCCCACCTTTCACATTGAGGTAATCATAAATTGCTAACATACTGTTTGGCCATGACAGACAACATTCCTGACATCTCAGCTAGACGCTGACAGGGAAACACCAGGCCCTCTTCGTCATCACACGCTGCTTTCCTTTCCACTCCCATCTTGTCTATCAAACTGATGTTCAGCCCAACTAGCATACTCATCCACCAACTGCTGCTTCTATTACTCTGTCCTTCTACTAACTCTGTGCATGCAATGAACCCATCGCTCATTCATAGCGCGCAAAGGTCACTAGGAGACATGTTTCCCTCCAGTGCCCTATTTTTCTGTTTTTTTCCTTCTTACCCAGAGTGCATTGCAGGAGGAGAATGTGTGCTCAGGGCTTGGCAGCATGACTTCCTCCAGCGAGATAACACAGGTGAACAATATTTCAGCAGTGCCCCACCACAAAACAAGACAGGCCACAATTTTATTTTATTTTTTACACACATTCATCCTCCCTACATCCTCTCCTCCACCTGTCCCCTGAACTCTGCTGGGTGGTGGCCCAATATACACAGACGAACCATGGCCTCCATGTTCCAACCATTTTGGGGGTGTTGTACTTATTGATTTTTCATTCCAAATTCTATTTTTCATCTCAAGGTCATTTGACATTCTTTACCATAGGTGCGAAACCTGGTCAATTCTGAGCGCCACATGATACCCGTGGTCAGTAGTCATCACGGAACAATACCGATTTCCCACAAGAACATTCCTTGTGGAAAGATCCAGATGGAATTCCCAACGGGAGGGATGATGATGACTTGCCTGGTTTTGGAGGCCACGGCATTGGGCTTGCAGCGCTCCCCCAGTCAGAGACTGTAGAGTAGACAGTATTACGCACAGTGCAATCGTTAAAATTCCCCTGGCCTCGCGTCAGGGCAGAATTTAGATGTCTGAGGTCATCGCCTTGTGAGAAGGCTTCTTCTGGGCTGGGGGCATGCCTCGCTGCCAGGAGGGCCTCAGATGACGTAAATGGATAGGGTGTTTACTGGTCTGGAAAAAAGAAAGCAGCCGCTCTTCTTGACCTCTACTGGGGGTCCTGACAGTGTGCTGCGAAGGGAGGGAACACGCTGTGGTTCGACTTGCCACTTCTGTTGTGCTCCTTTTCTGACAAATAACACTGAGCTAAAGGTTCTGAACACTTCACTGTCCTGCTAAACCAGGAGAGGAGCCACCATCTTGCTTTTCCATTTAAGTATCTTCTTCAATAGATTCAAGGGAAGGTCAATAGACAGACAGAGGTTAAACCATGGCAATGCTGTCAGAGCAAACTGTGCACTTCTGCAGTGCTATTAATGCATCATCGCGTAATTGGCAATAAATAAACAAATTCACAGACACATGAAAGTGGTGTTAAACTGGCCCATTTTCATTCATAGTAGGTTACCTGTAACACCCAACAAGCCAACTATGAAATAGCATTTAGCAACAGGTCCCTCTGACATATAGCCAGGTCACTGAATATGCTCATAAGCTAGCTGGCTAGCCATCCAGTCAGATCAGATACAGTTAAAATGACGTAACTGTAACCGGAGGCAGACTCCACACCACATCTCCCAGGAGAGGAGAGCCAGTCAGATTTCCGGCCTTGTTTAGACCCCAGCCAGCCTAACCAGAAACGCAACTAGCACAGCGGCAGTTAACACAACGGCAGCTAGCACAGCGGCAACTAGCACAGCGGCAGTTAACACAATGGCAGTTAGCACAACGGAAGCTAGCACAGCGACAGCTAGCAGCTTAGTCATCTGTCTGTCCACTAACAATCAAATCTGTCTCAGAACCCAAAGAACGACATTCCTGACAGACGCATGCTAAACATTCCATCTTACAGCAGCAAGGACAGAACAACAACGCAGACAGCCATGAAAATAAAAATAAAAAATCCCCTAAATATATACAGTCTTTAAACACTTTCTGATAGAAGCCGATGGTGGATTTAAAATGGTTTCAACGGTGCAGGATTCAATTCAAGTTTATGAGACATTAACAATAATGAAAGGACTTGATGGTTACACAACGGGACTTGAGGAGGAGACTCAGCCTATATCATGCTGGTTAACATAAGAGGTTTCGTGAGGACATTGTGAAGTCAAACCCCCTGAATAAGCCCCCATCTCAACCCATGCTCCATGCATTTCCTGCCCATTCAAATTTCAAGCTGTTTTATGTCCTCCAACTTGGCTGTCTTATTCAAATCAGCAGCCCAGCCAGCCAATCCCCTTTTTTATCACCCATCAGCAGCCCAGCCAGCCAATCCCCTGTTTTCTCACCCATCAGCAGCTCAGCCAGCCAATCCCCTGTTTTCTCACCCATCAGCAGCCCAGCCAGCCAATCCCCTGTTTCCTCACCCATCATAAGGAGAAAGAGTAACTTTAGACAAATGCAGCCAGTTTCTAACACCTAGATGTTTCATGATTCTAACCAGCAACTTGCCAATTTCTCCCTCTGGATGCAGAGGATTTCAGCACGTAAAGTGCACTCTCCACCTACGATTTAATGAACATGCTGGTGGAGGAAATAACTTAGATCCCTATAGGACCCTGTGAAGGTTTTATAGCGCTCTTTGTAATGTTTTTGTTTCCATGGTTTGATTTATGGCGTTGAGATACCAATTGCAAAGTCGGTCCAACTGGTTCAAGAAGCAGCAAAAGCTACTCTGGAGACCAGGTGAGCGACAGTGCATAACTGGTTATTGCAAGAAGCACCTTAGTGTGTTAGACTGACATGAAGTTATGAAGGACACTTGGTTTTACTGCAAAAGCAGATAATAGGTTTTGCCACTTTCCTAATTCACAGTAGGTCTAAGGACTGCAGTTGAGGAACAGAAGAGCAATAAATGGCAGGTGGCAAATAGTTGGAGACAGCACTGACAGGTGATGACACTGACAGAACCGGTTTGGAGCGCTAAGGAAAGCCAGGTGAAAACCAGGCTAAGGGGAACTGCCTTTGGTGTCTTCTGGGTAACTCAGCTCCAGCACTGATGCTATGTTTCTAGTGAGACTGGAAGAACCAGGCCCTGGGTCAGGGGAGGGCAGGCTCAGACTTGTTCGGTAGAGCACTCTCTGAAAAAATTGCCATGACAAAATCGTATGGGAGAGTGGGAAACGTTGCTTTCTTTGCTTATATGCACTGAGCAAGGACGGCTAGAGCCTCACCATGATGTGGTGATTAGAATGCTAAGAAAAATATCAAGTAACAGTAATATTGAACATAAAAGAAACAGCATGTTTCTTTCTATAGGTCGTTATCAATAACATCATATTGAAACATTCCATTCCCAGCTGGGGGGCAAGCCACAGCACGCTCCAATGCATTACAGAGCAGAACACAGCTGGAGTACACCTACATCTCTCAGTATATTGGCCCTCAATTAATTGGATATTTGAGTGATATAAAATAAAACTGTACTTTACCTGACAAGTATGTGTGGTTTAGGTAAATTTTCCATCCATTGTGGCCTCTGCCTGTCAAGCAGCAGAAGGGCGCAATTGCCCATGTAACACTAGCTAGAAATATGTTTGCCAGCTAGCAACTTTGTAAAGTCGCCTAAACATTATGGTAAGTTATATACTTCTATCTCCAACCAACATACCTTAGCTAGCTAATATTACACCTCATTCAACATTGATTGTAAGGCTGTTTAACCACAAATGCTGCTGGAAACCAACTTCTAAAGACATTGATTAATGGACCATCTATACCTATTGCCTATAGTAGTAATGACAGTAGTCAAGACAGACAACTTTACCAGGACAAGTTTAGACTAAAAATGTAGGCTACTTGCCGATGTCAAGCTCTTTCCAAAAACCTTCTCTGATGAAGCAAGCTAAATGATACAGGTTGTTTGCTTAGCTACATGCCAAATGGATAAGCTACCCTCACGTAGCCTATCTGAAATTACATGATGTTTACTAGGGGTGTAATAGTTCACCAAACCCAAGGTTCGGTACGTATTGCGGTTTTGGGGTCAAGGTTTGATTTCGGTACAGAGGGAATATTAATACTGCAGTGGGCTAAATCAGGGTCACACAGAGTGATTCTTGGTAGTCTTAAACAAATCTACTTTGAAACAAAAGTATACACCTCACACACATGGTTATGGGCTTTAAAAAAAGAAGACACCTGTACCATGTCAGATATAGAGTTGAAATGTATTACATTTTGAATTTGCATCCCAATATTACACTTTATATACATCACAAGACTGAAATATAACGAAAACGTTTGACTTAGAAACACCAAATTTCATTTTTTTCATTTTTAAATGTTTATTAATTATGAAATTATGAAAAATATTAATCACATTCCACCCATGAGGCCACTAGGTCATTTGACTGCAGGAAAGGGCTTCATGCCATTCACAATGTTCAGCATTCACAATGTTCCTGGCATTGTCTGTTGTGATGTTGGAGGTGGGAATTTACCATTTGTAAAGTCCTTAATAACAGTTGGGTGCATTCATGTGATTTTAACTAGTTGAGAAACGCCGATTGGCTAATGGCCAACAAGCTGCATCATCCATAAACTAAAAGTACAGCTATCAGGCTTATAAACTATGGAACGCCATTTGGGTCTTTGCGTGTCAAAAAAAGATTGCGTTATTTTACGTGTCAAATAACACTATTTGCCGCATCAAATAAGCCTGTTGACCAATCAGGACCTGAATATGACTGCACACCACATAATAATTTAACACGTTCATTACTTTTTTTATGTAGGTTATTACAAATTGATTACACTATCTCTCGTATTTCATTAGTCACAGCGAATCACCGAAACGTATGCTATGATGCTGGTAAAGTTATGTCTCGCGCACATGCTACACTTGAAAGCTCTGGGACAGTGCTGGTCATAAAAAAAGCTAGCTAGCTATAATAATAATATAATATTTAGCAGACGCTTTTATCCAAAGCGACTTACAATCATGCGTGCATACATATATATATTTTTTTGTGTATGGGTGGTCCCGGGGATCGAACCCACTACCTTAGCGTTACAAGTGCCGTGCTCTACCAGCTGAGCTACAGAGGACCACAATGATGGATGCAAACAATGTTCTTTCCCAAAAACATAGCGAAACGACTAATCTGTTTCAGTAGCTATAGTTAGCTAACTAACTATCTAGCTAGGTGTCATAATCTAAAATACCCCTAATTTATAAAACAGTTATTTGATTAACGATGGTCGGACCCACCTATAGCTAGCCACAATAAGGATTAGTCACAATAGTTGAATTTGCGGTTCGACTTCAAAATAAAAGTATCTAATTGAAAGTGATGCAAATAGTGCCATAATAGAATAGATCATGCTAAATTAATTTGGAATGTTGTTATATAAATTCAACAAAAGACAATTTGCTAATTTGACAAAAATCTGTTGAAATCACACCGTGGATGCATTAGACTTTAGAATTGCATTGGGAGCATACTTATTTAACTGTACAGCCTTACCTATGGATTGAGGATCAATGACATGGGGTATCAGTCTACTCAGTGACACCCACAGAACATTAGCGTCGTAGCTCTTATTGCGGGACTCTGAAACCACTGTGAAATGAGCCACATTTATTGTACCAGTCAACCTACAATGTGTATTAAACACTATTCTAGAGGAAAAACGATACAACGTGGATGTTTTGGAGTCTGATAACTCTTGAGGAAAATAGCACTTGGGTACTGAGCAGACTGATTCCCCATTTAATTGATCCCCAATCCTTAGGTAAGGCTGTACAGAGCTACATCCCTGCCGGCCATTCCCTCCTCTACCCTGGACGACGCTGTGCCAATTGTGCGCCACCCCATGGGTCTCCCGGTCACGGCCGGCTACGACAGAGCCTGGATGAGCAACTCTTCACAGTTGTGTTCTGTGGGTGTAACCGAGTAGATTGATACCGCATTTCATTGCTCCTCATTCCAACACTCCAACCTTGTTTAACATTATCTAGTCTAAATATGGCATGATTCCACCAATTGTAACCATTTGCGTCACTTTCAAATAGCGACTTTTATTTTGAAGGCGAACCGCAAATTCCACTATTGTGGCTAGTCCTTATTGTGGCTAGCTTCATAGCACATAACCCGGTCCGGTCAAGCCTCACTAGCTAGATGAAGCTAGCTAGCTGCTATAACGTTAGCTTTGGGCAACAGGGTTAAGCTAGGTAGTTGTTTTCATGAACTGAAGTTCGATTTCAATAGGAGAACAACAAGTGGCTACCTAGCTAATACTTACTCACATGGATTCCTAAATCATTGCTAAGAATATTGATAATGACTGCAATTTCTACTGGTTATTGTTTTCAGGCTGGTTGCGTTGGTGCTAGCTAGGATGATACCACGCGAAAGTTCCAAATAACATCTGTATCAAAGATATTAGAATTTTTTTTGGATCCTGCTCGTTTGATCCTGCTCTTATTTCAAATGCTCACACAGACGTTTTCCCATTCGGTCGAACCAATAATGCCTTATTACCAACGCGGTATTGTAAACACATTGTGGCCGGTGTGTGTGCTTGTTCGCAGACTTGTTTTTTTTGTACAGCTTTGACAGTGCTACTGATGGTAGTTTTGGTGGTCGTTTTGGCGCTTGGCTTACAGGTGCAAATTCAGCACACACAACATTCTGTAATATATGTTAGAGCTTAAAAGCTTATTTGACGCGTCAAATAGTGTTATTTGACGTGTGTCTTTTTTGATATGCAAAGACCCAAACGGCGTTCCATAATAAACAAATTATAGAGTAAAAAAAAAAAGGTTGTTTTTGCATTTAACTGCCGAAAATGCTGTTATAGAGGCCATTTCCTTAGTAGATGACGTCAGAGGTGGGAGAAGTGGGTGCTCAGGATGATAGACGAGATTCCCACAAGTAAATGGCCTCCTGTAGCTCAGTTGGTGGAGCATGGCACTTGTAACGCCAGGGTTGTGGGTTCGATTCCCACGGGAGGCCAGTATGAAAAATGTAAGCACTCACTAACTGTAAGTCGCTCTGGATAAGAGCGTCTGCTAAATGACTAAAATGTAAATACCAGTTGGAGGGCCCTTCAGGTGGAGTTTTCCCAGTCATATGTGGTAAACTCCATAGAAAATGATAGAGGCCTCTAGTGGGCAAAATTCCTTGTTAGCATGGACAGTGCCATTGAGGGCTTCCACCGTTACAATGTAGTTAACTGGGTCCCACTAGGCACAGACATTGGTTCAAAGTAATTTCATTGAAATGATGTGGAAACAACGTTGATTCAACCAGTGTGTGCCCAGTGGGGTGGGACTTCCAACTTAATTGGCCGATCCCTCCTGGTGACCCTGTTAGAGTCATGTCCAACTGGGTCATCAGGAGGGATCAGCCAATCGTGAACAAGAAAATGTACTACTTCAAAATGAAGATTGCCTGAATGGAGCACTGCTGTCACAGGCGCTACAATGGCACAGATACAAAGATAAGTCCTCTATCTATCTCTATGGGTAAATTCCCACTTCCATCTTGGTTACTAACGCACCATGACACTGCCTCCTTCAGTGCCAGATGCGCACTTGTGACTCATAAAGGGGGCGTGTCTGTAGCACCTTACATCTCCCACTCCAGGGTAATGTGATGGGCTGTCACTGTTAAGTAAGCACAACACAGGGTGCATTGGCCAATTCATTGAAAACTTCGGCTTTCGCGTGCTTATTTAGTTTCAAGCTTCAAGTTTGAATGACACATGCACAAGTACAGTGAAATGCTTTTCTTGCAAGCTGTAACAGTTTGCAAGAGTGGGCACTACCTGTTTGCTGAAATGGGTGCAAGAGGGAAGTTCGTAACTTAGCACTTTCACGAGGTGCTGCCTGAAACATCCTATTCTCAACCACCGAGAATGGGCACATATCCACGGCAATAAACCAAAACAAATCGTTATTGTAATTTCTTTGGGCCGGTCAGAATCAGCTGCCAAGGGCTGCTTGAATGCAGAGGGGAGAAGATGTTGTGTTGTTGTCTCTTTGCGTTTCCGTCTTGCTCCGGTATAGGCTACTGGGGTGATGTCGGTGTAAATGAGTCAACATATTTGAGGTGCTGGCAGCTGCATAGGCTATTCTCGTTGAGTGTGGCGACATACTGTTAACGTTTTATCCACAACTCTCTGTCCATCGCCATTGTAATCTACTGGGAAGCCAAAATGTTCCCAAACTGGAAATTGAAACGATGATGATGGAGGATCCTCCCATTCTGGTTTATTGACCCCACCACTCTCCATTGTACAGAACTAGTCCCTGGCTGCGCCTCACACAAGGACAGTTTGAAATGTGGCAATTAAGATTTACATTTTGATTACAACGTACGCATAGGCTCTAGTTGTTTTAACGGAATAGCCTGAAATGTTTTTTTTCAGCTCAGATTTACTCAAGAGGCATAGGCCTACAACGCAACTTAGGCATAGCCTATAGGCTAGCGTTTCCCAAACTCTGTCCTGGGGATCCCAAGGGGTGCACGTTTTGGGTTTTGCCCTAGCACTACACAGCCTATTCAAATGATGAACTCATTATCAAGATTTGATCATTTGAATCAGCTGTGTAGTGCTAAGGCAAAAACATAAAACGTACAGCCCTTGGGTTCCCCGGGGCTGAGTTTGGGAAATGCTGCTATAGGCCTAGTGTTTTTATTTTATACATGTTTTAATGTATTCATTCACAGTGTGGACCAAACCGAGGTCCCCATACCGAACCAAGGTCCCCATACAGAACCGAAGTCCCCATACCGAACGGTTCGGTACGAATATGTGTACCGTTACACCCCGAATCTTTACTGATCATAAAAAGCATGCAGTTACTTGCTGTGTAACTATTAGGGGTGTAACGATCCATCTACTACATCGATGTATCGATTTATATTCCTATGATCCAACTACATCGATCTGTGCTCGGCGAGTTGGCCTTTTGGACAACATATATCAATCTAACATCGTTTTAAAATGTAATAAATCGATTGTATCGATACTAGGAAATAACCCATTGGATTTAAGCACGTCAGACTTTATATGGATGTTTTTTCTTAGCACTTTTAATGATAAAGGCTTTAAACATTACTCGATTCAGTCTGCCTATCCGTGACGTCATCGCCCCGCGCCAGCAGCAGCGCAAAGGCGCAAAGACAACAAAACATAGCATGGCGGACGACAGAGGAGAAGCCGACGAGCGAGAAATTATCAAGCCACCATTGCGGTCCTTACAAGAAACAGGAATCTAGGAAACTTCACCTGCACTGTCCAGTATCCAGGTATTTATTTCAGTCACACTGGTTGAATTTTTGGCTAAAATGTTACTGAATCGATTTCAAGTCACTGAATCGTTTCGGATCGTATCGTTCTAAATGAACCAATATCGTCCTTGAATCGTATCGACAACCACGAATCGTGATACAAATCGAATCGTTGTTAAAACGAATCGTTACACCCCTAGTAACTATGATATAGACTATAGCAGGGGGTAGGCAACCCTGTCCCTGGAGTGCTGCCGGTACTACACAATTTTGTTTCAACTCGGCACCACACCTGACCAACTGATCAGCTCAATCCAACACACCTGGTCTTCCAGGTCAGTTAAATCAAAAACATGAAGTGCCTGCGGCCCTCCAGGACCAGGGTGTTGCCTACCCCTGTCCTAGAGTTTAATGTGCACAATTATCTTGCATGGAATAATCGGAAATTAGTAGTTCTGATATCTTCAAGAGGTGATCATATTACAACCAAATAATTGCAAAATGTATTTGTCAATCTCTTGAAAACCACACACAGTTTTCAGGTTTTAGCAGAGCTGGAGGTGCACCTTACTGTGACATTTATTGATAATAACCTATAGACTACAAACTGCTGAGATGTTATTTTCCTCCCTCACTACAGAAGGGAATGGGATCCAAACACATTAAGCCACAGGTGTTTCAATACATGAGCCAGAAAGTGATGCAGGGCAGATTAACACATGGAATGAGTAGGATTTATTTTTGTGTGTGTGAGAGAGTGTGTGTGTGTGTGTGTGTGAGAGAGAGTGTGTGTGTGAGAGAGAGAGAGTGTGTGTGTGTGTGTGTACCAAATAGTACATAAGTGCATAAATGACTTAGTTCTATATCTAGTTAAGAAATAAGAATTTGAAAAAGTATGTTAGGTATAACTACACAAATAAACTACTGTCTAGAATGGTTTGGTTGATGACAAAGAAAGTGTTTTTCAAGGTCAAACATCAACGTGGCAATCAAACCATAGCACCCTGTTTTGGCATCAGTACATTGACTGCCTGACATATCAAGTAATTTCTCAAATTCTACTTGATGTTTTTAAGACCATAAATGGCCCATGACGAAAAACGGTACCATAAAAATGTATTGTGTGAGATGGCTTGCTTGTGTCTTACTCACCATACATCTTGCCTTCATCTGAGAGGATGATTTTCCTCCGTCCACAGGGGGGGTAGATGGCCAGGGCCTCCTGGAAGCTCTGCTCTATGTCTGGGCTCCACACCCCCTCGGCGTCCCCGTCCATGGCCTTGTCCAGCTCATCGTTCCCTTCTTCCAGCCCATCCTCCGGGCTACCGTTGGCACTCCACTCGTTGGAAGCAATGGTGGCGGCTCCCCCTGGGCCCGACGACGAGCCCCACAGTCAGAGGATCTGGGGGGGAGAGAGAGAAAGAGAGAGAGAGAGAGAGAGAAGGATACACCATCATTATCATCATCATCGTTGTATTCGCTGTTAACAACTTCATCATCATTGTCACCATTAGCAGGCGAGTACGTTTACAATTCAGCCGTATAAAGTAGACTCCTTCGGTCTTAGCTGTCCGTTTTCATTGAAATCATTACATCTGTGTGAACAAACAATACAGCCCTTGATTATAGTTATCATTGACACATTTGTATGTGTCTAAAAGTGCCAAATGAATTCAAGCTATTCTATAAAACCTTGTTTAAATAGCAAACTAATCAGCACTGACCTCAAATAATTATTGTGGTTAGGGGACTGCTTCCCAATGTGGTCGCTTTATGGCTGAGAGCAGGCCGAGATCTTAAGTATTTTTCAAGCTGCCTCTTCTTCACTGTATTGTTTCTGAAACAAGAGTCCCCTAAGTATCCATCATTCCATTGTTTTTAGATTTGAAATATGGCAGATGTTGAAAAAAAATACACATATTGGACAAATATGGGGAAGGCCAATTGGGATGGTCCTATGGGTAAACTCACTCCTCACGTTACAATAATATTTTGTAAAACAAATTCATGAGGGCATCATTGGAACATTTTAAAGTTGCAGTGTTGAAAACTTCCACAACGCAACTTAAAAAATATGAAGTGGAGGATTAAGAGGGATGTGAAAAGTAAAGCTATTGTATTGTTTACTAAAAATCACAACTACTACATGAACATGTCTCTTCAAAAGATGCACACTAGTGTTGAATAGCAGGAACCGGGTTACCGAGATTTTGCTAGTTTTCCTGCCCAAACCCACTCCCTTTTCCCGGGATAAATAACTGCGAGAAACCGGTAAATTATAATAAATTATTTATATGAACAGCATGACGTGAAATGTAACTGTTAAAGTATATGCAATGTCTAAATCTGGCTTCTCTAATGCTTACTCTGCTATCTGCACGATCAATTATCAACACTCAGGGTGGGGACAGACAGCGCATCTCAGTATGGAGCAATGCATGTATCATCTCATCATGATAACTTTTTTATTGTGAAAGGTAAGACTATAGCCTATCCTAGCCTATGCTACAGTAATATAAAGGACTGAATGCACGTTTCATTTACACATCTCCATCTGGATTTTTTTCATTGTAAAGATGATTTTTTTTATTGCAGCTGCAGAGTTTTAAAACACCCTATCACTCGAATATTATTGCTTTAAATCCGTGCGCACTCGAGCACTCTCTCACAGTCTTTCTCTCTCTCCATCAAAATTGCATCCAAAATAGATAGGCCTAATCCTGTTCAAGATTGATATGCAGTATATATTACTGAACAAACATATAAACACAACATGCAACAATTTCAACGATTTTACTGTGTTACATTCATATAAAGAAATTCATAAGGTCCTAATCTATGGATTTCACATGACTTGGCAGGGGCTCAGCAATGGGTGGGCCTGGGAGGGCATAGGCCCACCCACTGGGGAGCCAGGCTCAGCCAATCAGAATGAGTTTTTCCCCACAAAAGGGCTTTATTACAGACAGAAATACTCCTCAATTTCATCAGCTGTCTGGATGGCTGGTCTCAGACGAACCCGCAGGTGAAGAAGCCGGATGTGGAGGTCCTGGGCTGGCGTGGTTACACGTGGTCTGCGGTTGTGAGGCCAGTTGGACCATACTGCCAAATTCTCTAAAACGACGTTGGAGGCGGCTTATGGTAGAGAAATTAACATTACATTCTCTGTCAACAGCTCTGGTGGACATTCCGGGAGCCAGGATGCCAATTACACGCTCCATCAAAACTTGAGACATCGGTGGCATTAGGTTGTGTGACAAAACTGCACATTTTAGAGTGACCTTTTATTGTCCCCAGCACGAGGTGCACTTGTGTAATGATCATACTGTTTAATCCGCTTCTTGATATGCCACATCTGTCAGGTGGATGGATTATCTTGGCAAAGGAGAAATGCTCACTAACAGGGATGTAAACAAATGTGTGCAGAACATTTTAGAGAAATAAGCTTTTTGTGTATATGGAACATTTCTGGGATCTTTTATTTCAGCTCATGAAACATGGGGCCAACACTTTACATGTTGCGTTTATATTTTTGTTAGTATATATAGATGTCATAGCCTACCTCTTTCAGGAAATAAATTCAATGCAGTTAGCCTTATATTTAGCTAATGAATGATGGGTTATGCATAAGCATATCATTTATAGCCTCTGTCTCTTGCGCATTACGCACCTGCGCTCAACTGGCCTGTCTCCTTAAAAAACGCTCCTCAGCTCTTGGAGTTGGAGTCCCAAGAAAAGCCAGACTAAATGCATTTCTTATACTTAATATTATTGGAAGAGGGATGCAAGCTCTTGTTTGCTGAATGTTAAATACAGCAGTCACTAGAACTCACAGGGTTTGAAAGAAGAGAAAACGCATGATGTCGGAAGCAGTTATTTACTCAGACCCATAACCAATCAATCTTCGTGAAGAGAAGTTATAGCCGTCTGCATAGTATTCTTCTATTATTCAGGCATCATTACAATGCTGAAAATAAGGACAACAAAACATATTTCATTTAACTGTTGAAAGTGAGGAAGGAATGAAGCAACACTAGATAGAGAAAGAGGAGGTAGGCTAATACGCCCGTCACACAACATTAGGGGAAATATTATGAAATGCGTCAGCATACTAATTATACAAATTTAAAATAGGCCCTATTAAATTTCAAAATGTAAATCAAATTCACTAGCCTATAATTGTAACTTTTGTAGGCCGGATGTCCTGCACCAGCATTGCACGTTCTTTTCCAGCTTCATGGTTTGAATGAGGTGAGTAACTCCAGTCCATATAATACAGTATAATACAACACAGTACAGTAACACAGTCTACACTCAAAAAGATTAGCCTACTGGAGATGCTTTCATTTATTTACCCAAGAATGCATAGCTACATTTATGAGCTTCTGTGTTTTTCTGTCATGCGTAAGGTGCGGAACCCTATATATCATAGGCTATGTATTGGATAACGGTACAATCATGTGAGCTTTTTTGGGCTCATAAAATGCTTGAATTTCAATGCCAATCAAAGCTCTAATCAAATCCAGACATTTTATATGCTTTATCGTCAGGGCATGGACTCTACAAGGTGTCGAAAGCATTCCACTGGGATGCTGGCCCATGTTGACTCCAATGCTTCCCACAGTTGTGTCAAGTTGGCTGGATGTCCTTTGGGTGGTGGACCATTCTTGATACACACGGGAAACTGTTGAGCGTGAAAAACCCAGCAGCGTTGCAGTCCTTGACACAAACCGGTGCGCCTGGCACCTACTACCATACGAGCCGACTAGGTGAAAAATCTGTCGATGTGCCCTTGAGCAAGGCACTTAACCCTAATTGCTCCTGTAAGTCACTCTGGATAAGAGTGTCTGCTAAATGACCAATTATTTATTATTTATATACCTCATTCAAAGGCACTTCAATATTTTGTTTCGCCCATTCACCCTCTGAATGGCACACACACAATCCATGTCTCAATTGTCTCAAGGCTTACAAATCCTTCTTTAACCTGTCTCCTCCACTTCATCTACACTGAGTGAAGTGGATTTAACAAGTGACATCAATAAGGGATCATAGCTTTCACCTGGTCAGTCTATGTCATGGAACGATCAGTGTTCCTAATGTTTTGTACACTCATATATATATGACAGGCTAGTACTTTGAATTACATCAGATCAAAGGCAGGAAAACCTCCAGTCTGACTAGGCCTGAATGTAACACAGTAGGCTAGACACAAACCAGCAGGGTTAGTTGCTAGCTAACATCTCTAACTAAGTCAAGTACCTATGTCTGGTTAAGGGACAGTCTGATTGAGGGACAGTCTGGTTGAGGGACAGTATGCGATTTTGAGGTAAAGCTGAGAGCTTTGGGCCCCCCAGAACCAGGGTTGGTGTAAAAACCCAATGACTGAATGTGGAGATCACGGCAGAATTCGAGCAGCACTCGCCCAGCAGTCAGCAGGTAAGTCAGCAGCAAGTATTCAAGCTAAAAGTCCACAGAGATCAGGCTGCAGCTATACATCTACCCCAACACAACTCAAGATGAGCAGTTCCAATGACCAGAAAATTCCGCAATCACTGCAGTAAACGTCCACTGCGGTAGAAAAGTGTGGGTGCATATTGCATAATGCAAATGCACTGATCTAGCAGAATCCATTGCATGTCGGGTCTCTTGAGACCAGCAATGTTTTGTCAAGTGTGTCCAATTGATGTGTTCATTTTTTTGGAGGCATTCCCAGTGTTTATCCTAGTAGTGAAGACACAGGTGGGAAGCCCATCCTTCTTTAACACTGTCTGGGTGGTCAGCAAGACCACTATGTGTTAAGGCACATTTAGAATGTGTAAAGATATTAGATATTAAAATATTAACTAAGCTGTTTCTCTCCGATTCAAGCTAGACGTATAGGTATGGAGTAAGGGTCTCCTAGCTAACAGGGACTAACTTGTGGAATAGTGAGAGTGATTCTGAGTGTCTCAAAGGTTTTGTCATGGGGATTTGACAATACCGATCAGAATCCCTGAGTAGTAGGCTATAGTAGTATATGAGTTGGTTTAGCGGGGTGCTGCTGTGCTGTGTGTGAAACAGCTCTCATGGAGAACGAGGCTTAAATTCCAGACATGTCCTTATTAAGAAAGGGCTGTGAGCGTTCACTGTTTCTCCTTCTGCCTCCCTTGTGTCAACCCGACGCCCTCCCTCCCCTCCCCTCCCCCACTCCACCCCTCCGCCCAGCGCTCAGAACGTCTCTGCCCAAATAAGGACGGGAGACCAGGGGATACATGTAGGGGGGAGAGAGAGGAGGGGAAAGAGGGGAGGGGGGCGGATTGTCCAATTTAGGCGTCCACTTCGGGGTCTGGAAAACAGTAGGATTGTTTCTGCTGGAATGCAACATCAGCAGAGACAGAGAGAGAGGGACACAACCACACTCACAGCCTCTCCATGACGCTGCCTGACGTTAACTAGCAGAGAGAGAGAAGGCATTGTCAACGCTATGCCTATATAGACTGTTTCACTATATTACTGGCTAATTCAATTCGATGCAGTAGAACAGCGCAGAATAGTCCAAATTGTCCATGACACAACAAAGGGAAATGAGACAACTGCGTATAACTGTGTGATTGTGTATTTAACTATTAACAATGATTTTACAAAGTTAAAAATGTCAGATGCTACAATATGCCTATGATAATTGGGAACTCCTGGGACCAAGGCAATCAACAATTTCAGTGTTAACGTTATTAGACAGTATTAACATTATTTGACAGTGTTAACGTTATTAGACAGTGTTAACGTTATTAGACAGTGTTAACGTTATTAGACAGTGTTAACATTATTAGACAGTGTTAACGTTATTAGACAGTATTAACGTTATTAGACAGTGTTAACGTTATTAGACACTGTTAACATTATTAGACAGTGTTAACGTTATTAGACAGTGTTAACGTTATTAGACAGTGTTAACGTTATTAGACAGTGTTAACGTTATTAGACAGTATTAACGTTATTAGACAGTGTTAACGTTATTAGACAGTGTTAACGTTATTAGACACTGTTAACATTATTAGACAGTGTTAACGTTATTAGACAGTGTTAACATTATTAGACAGTGTTAACGTTATTAGACAGTGTTTACGTTATTAGACAGTGTTAACGTTATTAGACAGTATTAACGTTATTAGACAGTGTTAACGTTATTAGACAGTATTAACGTTATTAGACAGTGTTAACGTTATTAGACAGTATTAACGTTATTAGACAGTGTTAACGTTATTAGACAGTATTAACGTTATTAGACAGTGTTAACGTTATTAGACACTGTTAACATTATTAGACAGTGTTAACGTTATTAGACAGTGTTAACGTTATTAGACAGTGTTAACGTTATTAGACAGTGTTAACATTATTAGACAGTGTTAACGTTATTAGACAGTGTTAACGTTATTAGACAGTGTTAACGTTATTAAAACACCAAACCATACATAGGAATTATAAGGAGTTTTGTAACATAAGGTTACATTAGGCTGAAGGAGACTACAATATGACTTTGACCTGGAATGCCAACATAACAACAGTAGTGGGAGAACACTGTAAATCAGTGCCTCCGCACTCCATGACCATGTGGGCCTTCAAAAATGTAAAACCTTCAAAACCCTTTAGAAGACACAGACTGTATATCAAATCAACTGTTCCTCACAAAGACGAAAGGCCCTTTGACTCCTTATGGGTGAAACGCAACACGCCTGTGATGGGAGGCACACTGATACAGACACAAATATAAGCACACACTTACAAACATCGCACACAAACTCTTCTAGAATGCTTTCCATGAATAGCGTCTTTCACCTGTTGCCAGATGGGATATTAGGCCTCTTGATTGAATGACACGGTACGCTCAGATTGAGCACAAAGTCAGGTGAGACACACACACATGCACACACACACACACACTTCCCCTCCCACATTGTCTGGGAGTGCGTCCAGCCACAGACCTGACTGAGACCATCATGCTACAGAATTCCAATGTGCAGCAGGAATGTAAATACCAGTGGAAAGCTATGCACCTCGCACATTCATTCAAACTCCACCCAGAAATCCTGTTTTCCCAGGCCTCATACAGCTATCACGTTGGTATATCTCTGCACAGGCCTCTTCTACAAAGCCTCTGCAAGTTTGCTATCCTTTTCCTCCTAAACTAATACATCCCATGTAATGCTTGATATGCTATTGATATGTCTTCTTCTATAGAAGGTTTCAGGTATAAACACAGGATGTGATTCCATGAGACTCCTGAGAGTATGTGTGTTATAACATGTGTATTACTGTCCAAAGTCAACGTGGGAAACAGACAGCCACAGACAGGAAAACAAAATAGAGGTTGTGTGTTTTGGCTGTGGGTGGAGGATTGTAAAGGGATAAACAGTGATTTATTCACTCACACAGTACATGTAGATGAGATCATGCTGATGCATTCAAAATATGTTTTTGTCGAGAGAGAGGGGGATAAAAAGTAACAGACAACCGCAACTCTAAAGAGACAGCAGGTGGCCATCCTATAACCCTATGAGACATGGGGACTGTCCTTGCTCCATTCCAAAAGTGGTGGGAAAGTCACATTTCATTCGTACGCTGCACTTCGAAACAAACATGATTAATTTCAGAAATAAATAATAGTTTTACAGAGACATACCCTGAGAGGGAGAAGTCTGCCTATTGAGCTAGGACAATGGTGTAACTGACGAGGAAACCAGCTTCAGACAGACACCATCCTCCCAAGGTAGTCAAGGACTGGACAGCCAACCAACAATGTCAATCAAATGAAGTCATCTTACCATGAAATCACTTCAAGTTAATGTGTAAAATGCTCTCGACAAACACACAACGCTCAACTGTGACACTACAAATTGAAATTGAATGGGATAATACTGAAGTGACATGCATTTGCTCAACGTCATGCCCATAAACAATAACATAATTGTAACCTTAGAGATACAAAGGCCATGAAACTGTATCTCATGTAGTCAACAGTGACGTTTAAAACAAAGTAACAACCCAGCTAACAGGGGACATCCTGAGGACATTCGACGACGTTCCCAATAGATCCCTTAACGGTTTTGTGATGGTCCCAAGAGAACATTCTCTGGGGGACCTTTGTGTAGTTCCCTGTAAGCTACCAGGACGTCACTGAGGACCATATCAGGACCCTTTTAGGACGTTCTCAGGACATTCATTTTACTAGTCCTTAGGATGGCGCGTGATGGTCCCATGGAAACGTTCTCTGGGGGACCTTTTTATTGTTCCCGGTTTGTCCCGTGGACGTTCTTGGGACATTGTGTCATGGTGCCCTGAAGGTCACTTCAACATTCTTGGGTCATTGTGTCATGGTCCCCTGGAGGTTTTTGTTAAGTGATGGTCCCAGGTGTCCCAAACCATTATAGGTAAAGTAATTAAATGGTATGGGGTTTTAAAGTAAGTGGTACGCTGTTCAGCTAAAATAGTGTACAAATCTTTAATCAATGACAATATTTGAAATGATCACTTACTACTAACTTTTCAATATGACCCCACCTGGGATTTGAACTCCCAACCTGTGGATTTGGGGTATGCTGATCTTTCTGCTATGCCACAAAGTCTGCAGAATTTCAGAAGTGCCCTACACATTCATTACCTATAATACCTCTCTGCATTTAGCAAAAGCGTGCCATCTGCTAGGCTAGGCTTGGGCGGTATACCGTAAATACCATATACCGGGGTGTTTGAATTTTGTAAAAATATTTTTAGCTACTTTTTAAGTTATTACCTGCAGTCAACTTGTGCAATACCTTAGGAGATAAAGCAGATTGCGTTCTTCATTTCACCTGTAAGATTATTTAAAATGATGAAGCTTACCGCGAGCTGGTGAGTCCATTGCATTCTAGATATAGCGTTCTGTATCTATCGGTGAGTCTCTGTTGTGCTGCGTACATGAGGTCATGAAGTTACACTTCAAATCACTACTAAATGTTTGCCATCAGATACCTTATAATGTCTTTCTGCCAGAAGTCAAAGAGCACTGGATGAGTTATCTGTACAGCTGCCATTTTTCCCTGTGCTTCCTAGTAGTGTTTTTACTCTCTTCCATTCTTCTCCCATCTGCTCTGTGTACACATTCTGCCCTTCCTTCAGAAAAGCATGCATCACAACTTTGTTCATTTGCACAATTTCTCTCGTTCACTTTCACGTGTAAATGTCCACACTCAACGAAAATGACATTCGGTAGCTACTAGCTATGCTTGTATAACTGTATGAGCTGGATTTGCCTGTCTTTGCAATTAATTTATGTTGGTTTTCGCAGGTTTGCATTTAGCTATGTGATTTCACTATTAGTTTGTGCTAATTTTGTTAGCATTCTGGTAATAGAGGACCAATGCGCTTTTCTTACGTTTTTAGCAGCCCCTTGTGTGCTATGCCAGTAATACCGCAAATCCCAGTATGAGAGAAGGACGGTATGACGATATGAAAAATCTTGATACCACCCAAGCCTACCATCTAAACTGCTATTTTGTTATCAGTTAATCTGACTATTCACTCATTGATTTCATTCATCTATTTGAGCAATTTGAGTTTGGGTTTTCAGTATAGTTGTTTAATGTTGGTGGGGCATTTTATTGTGTTTTAATGTTCCTCCTGAATCAATATGATGAATATAATAGTCTTAATTCAGTGTATTTTTAACAGAGGTGAGACTTACTTAGAAGTGCAAAGTGAGGAATAGGGCTACATCAGGGTTAACCTATAGATTATTGATCTATAGGTTAATTTACATAATTTCATGGAATTAAATTGGCCTGTCTGTATTGTTGTTAGTCATCATGTACACTACCGTTCAAAAGTTTGGGGTCACTTAGAAATGTCCTTGTTTTCCATGAAAACATACATGAAATGAGTTTGAATAGGAAATATAGCAAAATGCATAGGAAATGTAGTCATTGACAAGGTTAGAAATAATGATTTTTAATAGAAATAATAATTGTGTCCTTCAAACTTTGCTTTCGTCAAAGAATCCTCCACTTGCAGCAATTACAGCATTGCAGACCTATGGCATTCTAGTTGTCAATTGGTTGAGGTAATCTGAAGAGATTTCACCCCATGCTTCCTGAAGCACCTCCCACAAGTTGGATTGGCTTGATGGGCACTTCTTACGTACCATACGGTCAAGCTGCTCCCACAACAGCTCAATATGGTTGAGATCCGGTGACTATGCTGGCCACTCCATTATGGACAGAATACCAGCTGACTGCTTCTTCCCTAAATAGTTATTGCATAGTTTGGAGCTGTGCTTTGGGTCATTGTCCTGTTGTAGGACAAAATTGGCTCCAATCAAGCGCCGCCCACAGGGTATGGCATGGCGTTGCAAAATGGAGTGATATCCTTCCTTCTTCAACATCTCTTTTACCCTGTACAAATCTCCCACTTTACCACCACCAAAGCACCCCCAGACCATCACATTGCCTCCACCATGCTTTACAGATGGCACCAAGCACTCCTCCAGCATCTCACAAATGTTCTTCTTTGTGATCCGAACACCTCAAACTTCGATTCGTCTGTCCATAACACTTTTTTCCAATCTTCCTCTGTCCAGTGTCTGTGTTCTTTTGCCCATCTTTTATTTTTATTGGCCAGTCTGAGATATGGCTTTTTCTTTGCAACTCTGCCTAGAAGGTCAGCATCCCAGAGTCGCCTCTTCACTGTTGATGTTGAGACTGGTGTTATGCGGGTACTATTTAATGAAGCTGCCAGTTGAGGAACTGTGAGGCGTCTGTTTCTCAAACTAGACACTAATGTATTTGTCCTCTTGCTCAGTTGTGCACCGGGGCCTCACACTCCTCTTTCTATTCTGGTTAGAGCCAGTTTACGCTGTTCTGTGAAGGGAGTAGTACACAACGTTGTACGAGATCTTCAGTTTCTTGGCAATTTCTCGCATGGAATAGCCTTTATTTCTCAGAACACCCCATGTGTGACTGACGAGTTTCAGAAGAAAGTTATTTGTTTGTTGCCATTTTGAGCCTGTAATTGAACCCACAATTGCTAATGCTCCAGATACTCAACTAGTCTCAAGAAGGCCAGTTTTATTGCTTCTTTAATCAGCACAACAGTTTTCAGCTGTGCTAACATAATTGCAAAAGGCTTTTCTAATGATCAATTAGCCTTTTAAAATGATAAACTTGGATTAGCAAACACAACGTGCAATTGGAACACAGGACTGATGGTGGCTGACAATGGGCCTCTGTACGCCTATGTAGATATTCCATAAAAAATCAGCCGTTTTTCAGCTACAATAGCCATTTACAACATTAACAATGTCTACACTGTATTTCTGATCAATTTGATGTTATTTTAATGGACAAAAAATTTGCTTTTCTTGCGAAAACAAGGACATTTCTAAGTGATCCCAAACATTTTAACGGTAGTGTATCTTATTTATCCAACAAAACTATCACAAGTGCACAGCATTCAGAGCTTATTTTGAGCAGGATTTCTCCTGCAGCTCCTCAGCTTTTATAAGCCCATTCATTGTGCAATAATTCTAAATGTAATCGCGTGTTAAAAACTGTTTTGGTGCACGATTAAAAAGAGCTACTATTTTTATTTCTCAACTGGTAATTTAAGCACGTCTCCCATTCACCATTCAAGTGCAGGCAACAGGCTATCAGTGCGTCACCCACCACTTTACAATGTGAGCTGGAAACGGTATGCATTTTGAAAACATACTTAATTGTTTGAAACCTGAATGTTTTATTTTATATTATGAGGCATGTCTTATCTTGCTTCAAAGTAGCCTATAGGCCAAATCTGACCATGTAAACGTGGAGGCAATTCATTTATAAAGACTTCCTAGGCGGCGCGTGAGTTTCAAATTTGGGGAAGCTTACAATTTACCATTTGCCATTCTGCGTGCCAGTTATGACTTTCATATGCACATTTTCGAGGAACAGTTTCAAACAGCACTCCAAACTAAATTGACTAATCTCGGAAACAAACCAAAACTTGCTTCTCACAAGTGTAGCAGGTTGTGAACTCTGCAAACAACATTTTCATTCTGAGAATGAGACCGGTAAATTACTGTAACTAATACATGTATTAACAGAAATTAATTTAACCAAATGACAGGGATTTAAGGGTACAATTACTACTGGTGACATATGTAATGGGGAATTTATTTATTTTAAATCAAAGGGCAAACAATTCACACAATGAAACAATGAATGCGCAAGAATTGGTAGGAGACCGCTGAGCCATTCTGGAGAGAGACTTCGCCACACACCCCTCCCCCCTTCTTCTTGTCTCAACATTTTAAATTATACTCAAGACACATTATCTTCACATGTACTTTATATGCTTTTCACTGACAGCCACAACTCAATAATCAGCTAGGCCTGTTGCCACGCGCGCTGCCCAAAATGCGGCCTTCCCAAATAGGCATTGGCCTACGAGCTTGTGATTTGAAACAATCCACAGCAATTTTTTTTAAAGAAGCTAATTATGCTTGATTCCTCTGTGGCTAACTCATGCTTTCTGGTGAAGTATTTTGAATTATTTTATTTATTTCTGTATTGACAGGAGTAATTGCATCATTTTAGCAAAGTTATTTCCATTTACTTCCCTATTGGACCCAGCGCTATGCCATTTCTCTCCTGTTCTATTGATTTTCATATCAATCTTCTTTCGTTGTCCAGAAGCCAAAGGCACAATCCTACTCATATTAGCAACCCATCCTAGTTGTTGCATTTTTAGATTCCACTTCTTTCTAACATGCTGACCACCCCGCTAGCATTATGTGCGCGAACGTTGCAAAATAAATTTACACATACGTTATTCAATAATTTAATCCAAACTGCTCGCCAAATCAACGAGCATCTGCATAGCCAGGCGCTAAAATAGAACTTGGTACTATTTGTGACGCTTGACACGCTGCAAGCCCCACCTCTCCCATCTCCTCATTGGTTATTAGGAGCATATACCCACGTGGGTGATTGAAAGATGAACTGAGGTCCAAACTCCAGTCCAGTTGGTGGTGGTAATGCACCTTAAAGTTGGTTGCCAACCTCCATATAAATTCCAAAGAAGAAGAAGACTGAATGAGGAGAGAGTACTAGAAACTAACTAGGTTTACCCTTTTATCTGTGGATTAATTGTCGGAGTAGAGGACCTTGTGCATTTCAGGTAAAATAACAACCCAATATTTATATCCCAGGAAAAATTAGCTAGCAACAGCACGCTAGCTAGCTAAATTGCCATGAATGTTTCATGCATTTCGACCTGTCCCCAAATTAATATAGTTGGTTCAGAGTTCGTTTTGATATTTCAACCTGCGTGTCCTGATCGCATCTGGTGTGGATGGACAAAATCAACATGCGCGTGCCCGGTCTAGTCAGCATGTACGTTTCTAACAGAGCTATTCATCTCTGTCACATATGGAACTGCTATCTGGTGCGCTGTTAGAATGGTGTCTTCCCGCAAATTGCATTTTGTAAAATGCTTGAAAATGAAGTTTTATTGGCTGCTTCATTACATTAGTTGCATGTTCTGTTAAGATGCATTACCATAATCTAAATGTGATTTCTGTCATTCTGAGCACCGTGGGTGAATGCCCTAATGGGTTATGCACCCAATACATATGGGTCCGGTAAATTTCTCGAATGGTCGGTAAATTACCATCTTCCCCCTCACGTTGTTCGGCGCCACATTTGCCTAACGGAAACCCTGGCCTACAGGTGAAATCAGTCCTTGATACAGACATGGTGGCGTAGCAGGAAGATTGGAATGACATGAACCAAGAGGGTGTGAGTTCAAATCCCAAGTGAGGACAAGTTAAATAATAATTACTGTATGAATGAACATACCCAATGTAATCATGTACAGGTGTGTCAAATGTGTAAGTTGAAAAACATGTTAAAAGCACTGTATGTGTGGTGTCCCTAGCATTGCCAAAAGACAAAGAGCTGTGACTGGATCAGTGGTTCACCAATCAGGGTCTTGAGGGGCTTGGCAACAGTAACAAAGTGTGATGTGTAATGAAATTAGGGTGTGCATGCACTGGGTGATGTGTAATGAAACTAGGGTGCACTGGGTAAAACATTTGTTTTGGGAGGGGGGAGCGTCCTCGGGACAAACCGGGAACTAAACAAAACCTCCAGGGGACCATGACATAACGTTCTGATGGCTTTAGGTGACCATTTCGTGATGTCCCGGGGACGTCCTAACAACTCATTATTGTTTACAGGGAAAAAGGGCGGCAGGTAGTCTAGCAGTTTAGAGTGTTGGGCCAGTAACTGAATGGTCGCTGGTTTGAATCCTGAGCCGACCAAGTGGAACATCTGTGGCTGTGCCCTTGAGCAATGCACGTAACCCTAATTGCTCCTGTAAGTTGCTCTGGATAAGAGTGTCTGCTAAATGACTAAACAACTTAAAACGGTACATGTTGGTGGACTGCATGGTCTTCCCCCTATCTATTCATAATGCTTTTAGTCAGATTGTTCCTGTCTGTCAGAATGCAGGCTTTGTTAGGACTGCTGTTGCAGCTGGGACACTTACTGGTGAGGGAGAGATGGCCCCCGAGGTCAGACCCCATGCCCTGCACACACCCATCTTTCACTTATACCAGACACATACACACACACACACACACACACACACACACACACACACACACACTCACACTCACTCAAGCACAAATTATTTGAAAATCTTTCTCTCTTTCTGCACACAATCCCAGAAAAAAAATCCCATTCTCATGGCTGAAGGGCATACTCTCAAACACAATTACACACAGATGCACACATTCTCTCTCTTTCTCGGAGACACCCACACACTCCGGGGCTCACAAACACACACTTGACAAGGAGAACAACAGGACTTGGCGACTGAAGGAGCAGCTGCTCTCTTAGGTCAGATTACAGATACAGTAAACATTTTAGACTCTCTGACAGGGCTGGAGACACTGCCTTACACTTAACCAGCCCACCCACCCACCCACCCACACACTCTTGCTCTTTCTCTCTCTACTCAAAAGCAGCTTATTTTACCACTAGGTTACAGTACACACACAGGTTTAAATCCATTTAAAAAATGTTCAATTTCAACAGTTGAAAAGGAAAGTGAGGTGCCTATTGAGTAGCCTCATCGAGTCTTGCCTCTGAGAGAGAGAGAGAGAGGGCCAAGACACTGCCGGCCCTCCCTCCCCTCCTAGACTCCCAAGAGTATGAGAGCCCCATCACAGAGCACTAGAGGAGCTCCCCCTCCCCCTCCCCTGTCTGTGTTTGGCCCTAATAAATTCTCTCCAGCTCCTCCAATAACTTCCTCCTACTTCCTCTTTGGCACGGCGCTCAGGAAACAATCAGAGCTGAGGGTGAGAGGAGGGCTGGACGACCAACAGCTCACACGGCAAGAGGCAGAGGGAGAGAGAGGGAAGAAGAGGGAAGGAGAGAGAGAGAGAGAGAGAGAGAGAGAGAGAGAGAGAGAGAGAGAGAGAGAGAGAGAGAGAGAGAGAGAGAGAGAGAGAGAGAGAGAGAGAGAGAGAGAGAGAGAGAGAAGGAGAGCGAGAGAGAGAGAGTGAGAAGGAGGGAGAGAGTGAGAGAGAGAGAGAGTGAGAAGGAGGGAGAGAGTGAGAGAGACAGAGAGAGAAGGAGAGAGAGAGAGTGAGAGAGAGTGAGTGAGAAGGAGAGAGAGAGAGAGGAGAGAGTGAGAGAAGGAGAGAGAGAGAGAGAAGAGAGAGATAGAGAGAGAGAAGGAGAGAGAGAGTGAGAAGGAGAGAGAGAGTGAGAGAGGGAGAGAGGGAAAGAGAGAGAGAGAGAGAGAGAGAGAGAGAGAGGGAGGGAGGGAGGGAAAGAGAGAGAGAGAGAGAGAGAGAGAGAGAGAGAGAGAGAGGGGGGCATATATTTACAGTCAGTAAGGCAGTTCACAGCTTGATACCATTTCGATACAACCTAAAAGGCATGTTTGAGTTGGAAAAGTCTGAAATCAACCAACATATTTCCAAGTCTGACAGAAAGAGATATAAATGTTATATCTTTCACAATCTGCCATGACACATAAAAAAAAAATGTGTTCCTTCGAGTACAAAACATCAACCCAGGACCTGAATGAGGCAATGATTGACTAATAGCAGCAGGTAGCCTAGTGGTTAAGAGCATTGGGAGCAAAAGGTCACTGGTTCGAATCCCCGAGCCGGCAAGGTAGAAAAATCTGCCGTTCTGCCCTTGGGCAAGACAGTTTACCCCTAGCAACAACTGCTCCCCGGGCACTGATGACGTGGATGTCGATTAAGGCAGACCCCTGCACCTCTCTGATTCAGAGGGGTTGGGTTAAATGCAAAAGACACATTTTGGTTGAATGCATTCAGATGTGTAACTGACTAGGTATCCCCCTGTCCTACTACAACACAGACTAGGGTCTACCTCAGTGTCTTTTCTTTACATTTTAGTCATTAAGCAGAAGCACTTATACAGCAATTAGGGTTAAGTGCCTTGCTCAAGGGCACATCAACAGATTTTTCATCTAGTCGGCTTGGGGAGTCAAACCAGTAACCTTTCGGTTACTGCCCACTCTTAACCGCTAGGCTACCTACGGGCCCCATGGAGTAAAGCCTTAATCTGGCCGACAAACAGAGGAAAGACTGACACAAAGCAGAGAGAGTGCCAGACTGCTTCTTTTACAGCCTGATTCAGCAGTTTAATCTGACATTTTCCAGTCATCCTCTCCTCCTCGCCTGAGTTGGTCATTCTGTGGTGAGGCCAGCGGTTTGGTGCCCTAATCTTTTACGACATGCGTAATTTATGCACAAGTATACCCGCTTATAAAGCCACTCATCTACCCATATCATTTATGGAGTCCGGCTACAAAGGATGGCTAAGATGTGGTACTTGCATTGCAAGAACAATAAGGAGGTTGAGAAGAGAGAGGGGCTTTTAATAAATAAAGGAACAAACTTTCAAACCCAAACCCAGAGGTGATCATCATTTTAAAATGACTTCACAGCCATTGTGTAGCCTACAACTCTTTAACAGACAAATCATGTTGATCCTTTAAAAAACACTTCTGGACAAGTATGATGCTTAGTATAGTCTAAATTCTTCAGCAAGTGTGTGGTTTGGCTTTAAAGGGGTCGTCCTCCAACTCCACACTCTAAAGGCAGGGATTAAGAGCAAGTATTGGTATGAGTGAGTACCCCTTAAAGTCATTGGAGCACCACTCCAACACAATGGCCACACACATCAGGCATAGGACTAGATCCCGGATAGCCAAGCCCGGTTTGTTGCCCCGTCATTTATAATGGACACCAGCTAGAGACCCAAACTAACAAACAGATTCATACAGCTCTACTGTTTACTGCTGTATAAAGCAAGGGTCATTGGGCCCACAGAGTTCTGTTGTCATTCTCTGGATACATTAGAGGATTGGTTTGTATAGTTCGTCACTATCAACAGTTGGTCGCAACAAGAGCAACTGAAATGTTTAGCCATTTGGGAAAAACGGACACAAAGACTATCCTGTTCTAGGTCACTCCCAAGCGCCTCCATTGAGCAGTCGGGGAGGCCAGAAGTCTTCTAACTTCTCTGTTAGTTAGGGCCTTGCTGCATTTGGAGAATATGTAAACAAGCCTCAATGCATTAACATTAATCAAATGCTGATTAATGGTATTTTAATTAGGCTACTAAGACACAGTCATTGTTGAGGGGTACATTGAATTGGACCCTGGAAATAAGGATAGCATCATATACTGTATGTTTATAACCGAATCATAGAGGGTTGAACCGGGCTATAGCCCATTCCTGCAGTCAAATGAACTCGTGGCCTCATGGGTGGAATGTTATTAATATTTTTCATAATTTCATAATAAATTAACGTTTCTTCTTTTTTTTTACTGACGAAAATGTGGTGTTTCTATGTCAAACGTTTTTGTTATACACTATATATACAAAAGTATGTGGACACCCCTTCAAATTTGTGGATTTGGCTAGTTCAGCCATACCCGTTGCTGACAGGTGTATAAAATCTAGCAATCTCCATAGACAAACATTGGCAATAGAATGTCCTTACTGAAGAGCTCAGTGACTTTTAACGCGGCACCGTCATAGGATGCCACCTTTCCAAAAAGTCAGCTTGTCAAATTTCAGTCTTCTGTGATGTACAATACATGACCAAAAATATGTGGACACCTGCTCATTGAACATCTCATTCCAAAATCATGGGCATTAACATGGAGTTGGTCTGCCCTTTGCTGCTATAACAGCCTCCACTCTTCTGAGAAGGCTTTACACTAGATGTTGGAACATTGCTGCGAGGACTTGCTTCCATTCAGCCACAAGAGCATTAGTGAGGTCGGGCACTGATGTTGAATCAACTAATTTGAAGGGGTGTCACATACTTTTGTATATATAGTATATATAAATTGTAATATTGGGATGCAAACTTAGAAATGAACTCAACTCTATAGCTGACATAGTACAGGTGTCTTCTTTTAAGCACATAACCATGTGTGTGAGGTGTATACTTCTGTTTCAAAGTAGATTTGTTTAAGACTACCAAGAAACACTCTGTGTGACCCTGATTTAAGTAAAATTTTACCAAATTAATATTCTTAATGATACAACTAATATGCACTCTTGAGGCCTGAGTTAGATGTTATACTATGTTGTAAAGGCCAGATCTCTCTGAGGCTCTCTCTGTGTGTCTGCAACAGTCACAAGTGGTATTTGTTCAGACCTCTGTTGACAGAAGGGTAAGTGGCCACCATTTGGAAGACCACTTCTGGGGGTAGTGCTAAAAGGCAACCAACGTCTGCACAAATGTGCAGAGCTCATTAGTCATTCTTCTGTGGCTTTAACACAAACCAGTGAAGTAGGGCTGTCCCCGACCCCCCCAAAAAAAATCTTAGTCGACCTAGTCATCTGTTCTTTTCAATCGATTGGTCGAAATTTTTAAACGTATTTTTAAAAAAAACATATAGACACATCCTATGTGTTTTAATTAAATCAACTATATGTATGAGCTTGTCTGATGCTTTAAGCACACAGTGATTAAATAATTAACACACACAAATGACCAGTGGTGTGAGGGGATCCCGAGTGGCGCAGTGGTCTAAGGCACTGCATCGCAGTGCTAGCTGTGCCACTAGAGATCCTGGTTCGACCGGGAGACCCATGGGGTGGCGCACAATTGGCCCAGGGTAGGGGAGGGAATGGCTGGCAGGGATGTAGCTCAGTTGGTAGAGCATGGTGTTTGCAACGCCAGGGTTGTGGGTTCGATTCCCACGGGGGGCCAGTATGAAAAAATAAAAAATGAATGTATGCACTCACTAATTGTAAGTTGCTCTGGATAAAAAAATGGGGGGGTCCCTCGTGGGAATCGAACCCACAACCCTGCTCTACCAACTGAGCTACATCCCTGCCAGCCATTCCCTCCCCTACCCTGGACGACGCTGGGCCAATTGTGCGCCACCCCATGGGTCTCCCGGTCACGGCCGGCTACGACAGAGCCTGGATTCGAACCAGGATATCTAGTGGCACAGCTAGCACTGCTAGTCTGCTAAATGACTAAAATGTAATGTAAAATGTTAAAAATGTGTAAAGTACTTAAGTAAAAATACTTGAAAGTACTACTTTCAGTAGTTTTTTGGGGTATTTGTACTTCACTATTTATATTTTTGACAACATTTACTTTTACTTCACCCAAAAGTACTTGTTACAGTTTGAATGCTTAGCAGGACAGGAAAATGGTCCAATTCACGCACTTATCAAGAGAACATCCCTGTTCATCCCTACTGCCTCTGATCTGGCGGACTCTCTAAGCACAAGCTTATTATATCTTAGTGATGGAGCGTGCCCCTGGCTATCCGTAAATAAATAAAAAACAAGAAAATGAGGTTTGCTTAATAGAAGACATTTTTTTATTAATTATACTTTAACTTTTGATACTTAAACATATTTTAGCAATTACATTTACTTTTCATACTTAAGTATATTTAAAAGCAAATACTTTTGGACTTTTAGTATTTTACTGGGTGACTTTCACTTTTACTTGAGTCATTTTCTATTAAGGAATCTTTACTTTTACTCAAGTATGACAATTGGGTACTTTTTCCACCACTGCAAATTACTCAAGAGGGAGCCAGAGATCAAGATAGCCTAACCAGAAGAAAGAAAAACTGTTCCCGACCTTTTATTTTTATTTCACCTTTATTTAACCAGGTAAGCCAGTTGAGAACAAGTTCTCATTTACAACTGCGACCTGGCCAAGATAAAGCAAAGTAGTGCGGTAAAAACAACAACAACACAGAGTTACATATGGAATAAACAAAACGTACAGTCAATAACATAATAGAAAATCTATATACAGTGTGTGCAAATGTAGTAAGTTATGGAGGTAAGGCAATAAATAGGCCATAGTGCAAAATAATTACAATTATAATTTAGTATTAATGCTGGAGTGATAGATGTGCAGACGATGATGTGCAAATAGAGATACTGGGGTGCAAATTAGCAAAATAAATAACAATGTAAATAACAATATGGGGATGAGGTAGCAGATTCTGCTGTTACGCTCCTGAAGTTGCCGGTAGGTAAAAGGCCAATTTATCTTACCATTTCTACCAATCTGCGTGCAAGTTATGATTTTCATATGCACATTTTCATGGAATAGTTTCATTTAACTTATAATAAAGTCTTTGTATCAAAAATCCTTATGTGGTTAATACAAATTCTAAAAGTAACTTCTATTGCCATTGCCAACTATGTAAAAATAGCATACATAAAGCCAACAAATAAAAACATTGCAGCCCGCAAGTAGAACATATCCTGATGAAAAATAAATAGACTATAAATCACATTGGCTACGCATGGCCTGTCTGCAAGGAACTTGAAACATTGTATCAACTATTAACTTGGGTCTGGTCTGAAGCTGGTGCTAGCAGACATAGCTGTAGGCTATTTGCACAAGGGATAAGAAGTAATCAGGTAGGCCTATTTTATGACGCTTCCACCGGATCAGAGCATGACATTTTCCCCTTTCACGCCGAGTGGTTATCGAAAGAGAGCTGGAAAGATTTTTCAAATAGGCTACGTTGAGGAACTATTGTCAGTCTCAATGGGTGTAAAATACTTTGTTTACTTGCTGTTTTGAGGAGAAAGAAAAAATTACTTTGAGAAGCTCCACAGCGGTGATGAGTTAAGACAATCAGAAATAGTATCAGATCCCCAAATGGACACATTTGCACACAGGCCAGGTAGCCTAGGCCTACTTCTATGTACAGTGGGGAGAACAAGTATTTGATACACTGCCGATTTTGCAGGTTTTCCTACTTACAAAGCATGTAGAGGTCTGTAATTTTTATCATAGGTACACTTCAACTGTGAGAGACGGAATCTAAAACAAAAATCCAGAAAATCACATTGTATGATTTTTAAGTAATTAATTTGCATTTTATTGCATGACATAAGTATTTGATACATCAGAAAAGCAGAACTTAATAGTTGGTACATAAACCTTTGTTTGCAATTACAGAGATCATACGTTTCCTGCAGGTCTTGACCAGATTTGCACACACTGCAGCAGGGATTTTGGCCCACTCCTCCATACAGACCTTCTCCAGATCCTTCAGGTTTCGGGGCTGTCGCTGGGCAATACGGACTTTCAGCTCCCTCCAAAGATTTTCTATTGGGTTCAGGTCTGGGGACTGGCAAGGCCACTCCAGGACCTTGAGATAATTCTTACGGAGCCACTCCTTAGTTGCCCTGGCTGTGTGTTTCGGGTCGTTGTCATGCTGGAAGACCCAGCCTCGACCCATCTTCAATGCTCTTACTGAGGGAAGGAGGTTGTTGGCCAAGATCTCGCGATACATGGCCCTATCCATCCTCCCATCAATACGGTGCAGTTGTCCTGTCCCCTTTGCAGAAAAGCATCCCCAAAGAATGATGTTTCCACCTCCATGCTTCACGGTTGGGATGGTGTTCTTAGGGTTGTACTCATCCTTCTTCTTCCTCCAAACACGGCGAGTGGAGTTTAGACCAAAAAGCTATATTTTTGTCTCATCAGACCACATGACCTTCTCCCATTCCTCCTCTGGATCATCCAGATGGTCATTGGCAAACTTCAGATGGGCCTGGACATGCGCTGGCTTGAGCAGGGGAACCTTGCGTGCGCTGCAGGATTTTAATCCATGACGGCGTAGTGTGTTACTAATGTTTTTCTTTGAGACTGTGGTCCCAGCTCTCTTCAGGTCATTGACCAGGTCCTGCCTTGTAGTTCTGGGCTGATCCCTCACCTTCCTCATGATCATTGATGCCCCACGAGGTGAGATCTTGCATGGAGCCCCAGACCGAGGGTGATTGACCGTCATCTTGAACTTCTTCCATTTTCTAATAATTGCGCCAACAGTTGTTGCCTTCTCACCAAGCTGCTTGCCTATTGTCCTGTAGCCCATCCCAGCCTTGTGCAGGTCTACAATTTTATCCCTGATGTCCTTACACAGCTCTCTGGTCTTGGCCATTGTGGAGAGGTTGGAGTCTGTTTGATTGAGTGTGTGGACAGGTGTCTATTATACAGGTAACGAGTTCAAACAGGTGCAGTTAATACAGGTATTGAGTGGAGAACAGGAGGGCTTCTTAAAGAAAAACTAACAGGTCTGTGAAAGCCGGAATTCTTACTGGTTGGTAGGTGATCAAATACATATGTCATGCAATAAAATGCAAATGAATTACTTAAAAATATGTTTAAAAATTTCGACCAATCGATTGAAAAGAACAGGTGACTAGGTCGACTAAGATTTTTTTTGGGGGGGTCGGGGACAGCCCTACTTCACTGGTTTGTGTTAAAGCCACAGAAGAATGACTAATGAGCTCTGCACATTTGTGCAGACGTTGGTTGCCTTTTAGCACTACCCCCAGAAGTGGTGTAGCGAAATGCTTGTGTTCCTAGCTCCAACCGTGCAATAGTATCTAATAATTCACAACAATACACACAAATCTAAAGGAATGGAATTAAGAAATATATAAATATTAGGATGAGCAATGTCGGAGTGGCATTGACTAAAATACAGTAGAATAGAATACAGTGTATACATATTAAATCAGTAAAGCAGTATGTAAACATTATTAAAGTGACTAGTGTTCCATTATTAAAGTGACCAGTGATTCCATGTCTATATATATAGGGCAGAAGCCTCTAAGGTGCAGGGTTGAGTAACCGGGTGGTAGCCGGCTAGTGATGGCTATTTAACAGTCTGATGGCCTTGAGACAGAAGCTGTTTTTCAGTCTCTCGGTCCCAGCTTTGATGCACCTGTACTGACCTCGCCTTATGGATGGTAGCAGGGTGAACAGGCCGTGGCTCGGGTGGTTGATGTCCTTGATGATCTTTTTGGCCTTCCTGTGACATCGGGTGCTGTGGGTGTCCTGGAGGGCAGGCAGTGTGCCCCCGGTGATGCGTTGGGCAGACCGCATCACCCTCTGGAGAGCCCTGCGGTTGCGGGCGGTGGAGTTGCCATACCAGGCGGTGATACAGCCATACAGGATGCTCAGAATTGTGCACCTGTAAAGGTTTGTGAGGGTCTTAGGGGCCAAGCCAAATTTCTTCAGCCTCCTGAGGTTGAAGAGGCGCTGTTGCGCCTTCTTCACCACACTGTCTGTGTGGATGGACCATTTCAAATTGTCAGTGATGTGTACGCCGAGGAACTTGAAGCTTTTCACCTTCTCCACTGCGGTCCCGTCGATGTGGATAGGGGCGTGCTCCTTCGTTTTGTTGACGTTGAGGGAGAGGTTATTTTCCTGGCACCACTCCGCCTGGGCCCTCACCTCCTCCCTGTAGGCTGTCTCGTCATTGTTGGTAATCAGGCCTACTACGTCTGCAAACTTCATGATTGAGTTGGATGCCTGCGTTGCCACGCAGTCATGGGTGAACAGGGAGTACACGAGGGGGCTGAGCACACACCCTTGTGGGGCTCCTGTGTTGAGGATCAGCGAAGTGGAGGTGTTGTTTCCTACCTTCACCACCTGGGGTGTTGCACAGGGCAGTTTGCACAGGGCAGGGTTCAGACCCAGGGCCCCAAGCTTAATGATGAGCTTGGAGGGTACTATGGTGTTGAAGTGTGAGCTATAGTTAATGAACATCATTCTTACATAGGTATTCCTCTTGTCCAGATGGGATAGGGCAGTGTGCAGTGCGATGGCGATTGCATCGTCTGTGGATCTATTGGGGCGATATGCAAATTGAAGTGGGTCTAGGGTGTCAGGTAAGGTAGAGGTGATATGATCCTTAACTAGCCTCTCAAAGCACTTCATGATGACAGAAGTGAATGCTACGGGGTGATAGTCATTGAGTTCAGTTACCTTTTTAAAAAAGTTGATTTTAAAAATACAAATATTTTTGACTTGTCACTCTGTTTATATTGCAGTACAGCAAATAGCCCATTTTATTAATGACCATGAAAATCACAGTTGTGGCAACATAAAAAAGATTTTCCTGATTACATTGTTAAATTACCCAAGATAGGGACACATGACATTACTCATGCCAATGCATGAAGATCTGAGTGATGAATGCCTGGACAATAGCCATATCATCACCCTCCAAAGAGTTTCTAAAAAAAAGTTTCCTAAATTGCACTTTCCTCATCAACCTACCGTATATTATCAGTTTTTGAATTGGAAAAGGACGTGTTGTAAGTAGGGCTGGGAATTACCAGGGACATCACGATACGATATTATAACGATACTTAGGTGCCAACACGATATGTATTGCGATTTTCACGATTCTACATGTATTGCAATTCGATACAGTGATTTTATTTGCGATTTGATGTTCCAAACATATTGCTCACCATATGTCTGCTGCTGAGGGCCAAGAGAGAGCCATGAGAAATCAGTCATGGAAATAAAAAATGCTGAAAACAAATTGGCTCCCTATTTAAAAAGAAGATGGAGAACAAGCTATGAAGGAAAAATACAGCAGTTTTGGTGCAGGTACAGCCAACTAGCGCAAAAATAATATTGTGATATTGTCAAAACTATATGATATATGGTCAAAAATGATATCTCGAGATCTAACTTTATTTTCACCCCCATAACTAGTTGTAAGTTAATTTCTGCACTTAACAGTCCTACCACCTTTCTGTCCTGGCTTGAGGAACTACAGCTAGGGAGACCAACAGAGAAACGAGACACTAAGAGGATATGGTTAAAATAATCTAATAATTGACCAGGAGCCTTAAAGCAGACAGGCAGCTACGGCCTTTTGCCTTACAAGTAAAGCTGCGTGACGTAAAAATATACTTAGCCCATGGACTAGATTCAGACTATGAGTTGCAGTGTTGCTGTTTGTTTGAGAAGAACTGATTGTGTTGGGACTGAGAGCAGAGCAAGAGCTCTAGCCTGCTACATGCATGTTGCATAAACACACTGAGAACAGAGGGAGAATCTGTCAGAGCAGCAGAATGTTAATCCTTCCCAGATTTACCCTCCTCTTCTCTGTCTTCCATCGCAATCTAATATATCACACCTTCATTCACCAAGGATACTTCCATTGCTTTCTTTTGTTTCCACATGCACACAATTTCCACATGTTCAGAGAAAAAGTAATTTGGTCCAGCTTTGTAGATATTAAAGTGTATTAAGTGTGATCAATCTTCAGTCTCAACTTTCCTCAGTCAACCAAGTGTTTGTGTTGGATTACACTTCAAATCAAATCAAAATGTATTGGTCACATACAGATATTTAGCAGATGTTATTGCGGGTGTAGTGAAATGCTTGTGTTCCTAGCTCCAACAGTGCAGTACACAGTTCTAACACAGGAAACTGAAACCAACAATATGTAACTTCAAATTATGGTTTGATGGATTCTGTTTTATAATGGACCACTCAAAATAGGTAGAGACAAGACTCTATTTCCCTGGTTTCATTACACAACATAATTGTGAAACTAAAGGCATGTTTTGCCAGTAAAGTGTATAAATAATTAATAACAGCCATAAAACTGTATTTTACTTGTTCGTGCATGTAGCTCCAATTACTTCACAGTCAATCCTAAAAAAATCTCCAATACTATCTACACTCTTAGAAAAAAAGGGTTCCAAATGGGTTATTTGGCTGTCCCCATAGGATAACTCTTTTTGGTTCCAGGTAGAACCCCTTTTGGTTCTATGTAGAACCCTTTTGGGTTCCATATAGAACTCTCTGTGGAAAGGGTTGTACATGGAACCCAAAAGGGTTCTGCCTGGAACCAAAAGGGTTCTACCTGGAACGCAAAAGGGTTCTTCAAAGGGTTCTCCTATGAGGACAGCCGAATAACCCTTTTAGGTTCTAGATAGCACCTTTTTTTCTAAGAGTGTAGGCTACAATAGGCCAGAGTGCTTTTGTGTTTGGTTGCACTAATATGATATAAAGCAGGCTGCTCTACAAGGCATCACCTCTAATATTTGGAAGTATACTGAACAAAAATATAAACGCAACATGCAACAATTTCAAAGATTTTAGTTGTTTACAGTTCATATAAGGGAATCAGTCAATTGAAATAAATTCTTTAGGCCATAATCTATGGATTTCACATGGCTGGGAATACAGATATGCATCTGTTGGTCACAGATACCTTTAAAAAAAGGTAGGAGTGTGGATCAGAAAACCAGTCAGTATCTGGTGAGACCACCATTTGCCTCATTCAGGGCGACACATCTCCTTCGCATATAGTTGATCAGGCTGTTGATTGTGGCCTGTGGAATGTTGTACCACTCCTCTTCAATGGCTGTGCGAAGTTGCTGGATATTGGCGGGAACTGGAACACGCTGTTGTACACGTCGATCCAGAGCATCCAAAACATGCTCAATGGGTTACATGTCTGGTGAGTATGCAGGCCATGGAAGAACTGGGACATTTTCAGCTTATAGGAATTGTGTACAGATCCTTGCGACATGGGGCCGCGCATTATCATGCTGAAACATGAGCTGATGGCGGCGGATGAATGGCACGTCAATGGGCCTCAGGATCTCGTCACGGTATCTCTGTGCATTCAAATTGTGTTTTTTGTCCGTAGCTTATGCCTGCCCGTACCATAACCCCACTGCTGCCATGGGGCACTCTGTTCACAACGTTGACATCAGCAAACTGCTCATCCACACAACACCATACACGTGGTCTGCGGTTGTGAGGCCGGTTGGACGTACTGCCAAATGCTCTAAAACAATGTTGGAGGCAGCTTATGGTAGAGAAATGAACATTCAATTATTTGGCAACAGCTCTGGTGGATATTCCTGCAGTCAGCATGCCAATGGCACGCTCCCTCAAAACTTGAGACATCTGTGGCATTGTGTTGTGTGACAAAACTGCACATTTTAGTGTGGCCTTTTATTGTCCCCTGCACAAGGTGCACCTGTGTAATGATCATGCCCTTTAATCAGCTTCTTGATATGCCACACCTGTCAGTTGGATGGATTATCTTGGCAAAGGAGAAATGCTCACTAACAGGGACGTAAACATGTCCCTCAGTCAGCATAAATACTGTTTCCCTATACTGAAACTCATATTGCCACAATGCTCCAACAGACATCACACACTACACTTACTATATGTATAACTGTACTAGTTGTAAAAAGCAACACTTGTATCACAATATCAACCAAACAGCATATGTCAACTTCAATCTGTACTGGAGACAGACTAACCTGTGCCACCGCACATTGACTCTGTACCGGTACCCCCTGTATATAACCTCGCTACTGTTATTTTACTGCTGCTCTTTAATTATTTGTTATTTAAATGTTTTAGTTATCTATTTTTTACTTAACACTTACAGTTGAAGTCGGAAGTTTACATACACCTTAGCCAATTACATTTAAACTTAGTTTTTCACAATTCCTGACATTTAATCCTAGTAAAAATTCCCTGTTTTAAGTCAGTTAGGATCACCACTTTATTTTAAGAATGTGAAATGTCAGAATAATAGTAGAGAGAATGATTTATTTCAGCTTTTATTTCTTTCATCACATTCCCAGTGGGTCAGAAGTTTACATACACTCAATTAGTATTTGCTAGCATTGCCTTTAAATTGTTTAACTTGGGTCAAACGTTTCGGGTAGCCTTCCACAAGCTTCCCACAATAAAATGGGTGAATTTTGGCCCATTCCTCCTGACAGAGCTGGTGTAACTGAGTCAGGTTTGTAGGCTTCCTAGCTTGCACACGCTTTTTCAGTTCTGCCCACACATTTTCTATAGGATTGAGGTCAGGGCTTTGTGATGGCCACTCCAATACCTTGACTTTGTTGTCCTTAAGCCATTTTGCCACAACTTTGGAAGTATGCTTGGGGTCATTATCCATTTGGAAGACCCATTTGCAACCAAGCTTTAACTTCCTGACTGATGTCTTGAGATGTTGCTTCAATATATCCACATAATTTTCCTTCCTCATGATGCCATCTATTTTGTGAAGTGCACCAGTCCCTCCTGCAGCAAAGCACCCCCACAGCATGATGCTGCCACCCCCGTGCTTCACGGTTGGGATGGTTTTCTTCGGCTTGCAAGCAGCCCCATTTTTCCTCCAAACATAACGATAGTCATTATGGCCAAACAGTTCTATTTTTGTTTCATCAGACCAGAGGACATTTCTCCAAAAAGTACGATCTTTGTCCCCATGTGCACTTGCAAACCGTAGTCTGGCTTTTTTATGGCGGTTTTGGAGCAGTGGCTTCTTCCTTGCTGAGCGGCCTTTCAGGTTATGTCGATATAGGACTTGTTTTACTGTGGATATAGATACTTTTGTACCTGTTCCCTCCAGCATCTTCACAAGGTACTTTGCTGTAGTTCTGGTATTGATTTGCACTTTTCGCACCAAAGTACATTCATCTCTAGGAGACAGAACGCGTCTCCTTCCTGAGCGGTATGACGGCTGTGTGGTCCCATGGTGTTTATACTTGCATACTATTGTTTGTACAGATGAACGTGGTACCTTCAGGCGTTTGGAAATTGCTCCCAAGGATGAACCAGACTTGTGGAGGTCTACAATTTTTTTCTGAGGTCTTGGCTGATTTCTTTTGATTTTCCCATGATGTCAAGGAAAGAGGCACTGAGTTTGAAGGTAGGCCTTGAAATACATCTACATGTACACCTCCAATTGACTCAAATGACGTCAATTAGCCTATCAGAAGCTTCTAAAGCCATGACATCATTTTCTGGAATTTTCCAAGCTGTTTAAAGGCACAGTCAACTTAGTGTATGTAAACTTCTGACCTACTGGAATTGTGATACAGTGAATTATAAGTGAAATTATCTGTCTGTAAACAATTCTTGGAAAAATTACTTGTGTCATGCACAAAGTAGATGTCCTAACCGACTTGCCAAAACTATAGTTTGTTAACAAGAAATTTGTGGAGTGGTTGAAAAACAAGTTTTAATGACTCCAACCTAAGTGTATGTAAACTTCCGACTTCAACTGTATTTTTCTTAAAACTGCATTGTTGGTTAAGGGCTTGTAAGTAAGCATTTCACTGTAAGTTCTACACCTGTTGTATTCGGCGCATGTGACAAATTAAAATGTATTTGATTTGATTTGACAGTATAGGCAAACACTGGTCTATCTCCTCGAGAGTCAGAGAACGTGTAACTGCAACTGGGAATGCCTGCAGTGCTTCAACAACTCAGTCCATCTGAAAGAGTTACAGTTGGGCCTGTAGGATGCAGATGACCTGGGACTAGTGTTTGGAACTTTGAATGGATCCATTATGTCAACTATGTTCGTATGTCAATTATAAACAAGCCCTAAATTGTGATTTGGTGTGATTTGGTTTGACCAAATGGTGACTGACTGGTTGCATCTTCCGAGTGGCGTCAAATATTTTGTAATAATCTGTTCTCATTTCAGAGTATTTTTTTGAGAAAAAAATAAACATGAATGGCTCGTTTACCATTTGAACGTAACAGAGGAATGTTTGACAGTGTGAGATATGACAAAGACACAGATTGTGTCTATAATGTCAACCGTAAATGTTAACAGGCTATCAACATTACCTAGCAAGGAACCTGAAAGACAACATTCTATTTTTTGGCCAAACCTGTTGAATGACACTGATTGTACTGTAGCATCGCTGTGTACACCTGTTTACACGATTGTTAAGAAAGAAGAACAATAATACATCTTATGCAAAGCATCGCACACATTTTTGTATTTCTAATAAGCGAAACAGGAAAGGTGTGATGCTTGAAGAGGTATTTATATAGTCATACAATTATAAGCACACAGATCCATGCATTGTAAATCCTAACATAAGGATTAAATCCTTAAGTAAAGATTTTCAGTGAAACGTCACTGGTCCCTGTGGAGGAGATCAAGAAAGATCCACAACTCTAAAGAAAGTACAAACCCCTTACTTAAACATTATTTACCCATACAATAGAAAGGATGTTTGAAAGAAACTGTTGGAAAGAGTCAGGTTTTCTTTAAATACCGGCAGTAGGCTACTGTGAAATGTTTTGATTATAAATCTGCACTAATTTGGCTGTCCAAACTGTTATTACAACTGAGATGATGAGGCATCTAATTGTCATGTAGCCTACATTTATTGTGCATTGACTCAGCTGTAATAGGGTTGTTACCTAAGACTCTAAACTATTGGGTGGTATAATTTCACAAGTATTAATAAAAATACTACTGTCTTTTTTGTCAGACTGTGGAGTACTGTCTTGAAGCAACACGTAACATACTAGAATCCTTCTCATCAAAGTCAGAAAGGGATACACACAAATGAATAATACATCATTCATTATGGCACATCTAAATACAAATTAATAAAAAATAAAAAATAAAAACAGACAATTAATGTGTTTTGAACAAAAATAGGAAATACTTTCCACGTGTCCTAAGTCAATCTGAAAGTTTGGTAGACAACAAACAGTGCATTTAAACGGTGCTCTGGTGTGTGTACTAACGTTATGATAAGTTATGATAAGTTATGACTAAGTTATGGTAAGTTATGATAAGTTATGACTAAGTTATGGTATGATTGCTATATTTTGTCTCTGTTGTATATTTACATATATTATTAATATGCATAAATAACCATGTCAAAATGTAGCAAGATCAGCAGTGTATATGTTTCGCGTGAAACAGAGATTTGTTTTGTCAGTGTTGCCATTTTCTATTAATTTTTTATGTAAACCTGTATTGAACACATAACAGAATAGATTACCGTAATAAGATGAAGAATACGATGAAATAAATGTGTATTCTTGACCTAGGCCTAGTAGTGCGTATATGTTTTTGGTTACTTGACACAATATGTTTTTGGTTACTGAAACGTCAGCTTCTAAAGATGCAACGGTAGCTAGCAATATGAATTGGTTGGGGGGCTCGTATATGGCCTCTTCTCTTCGACACAATGTTACCAAATTGGGTGATTCACTTACCTATGGGGCGCAGTAAAACAGCGCGTAAAATATCGACTTATGTATTCCTCCAATTTGCCTTTTCTGTCTGTCAATCCTCGGGTATGTAAAGACTTGATTCTTCTGGAGAACAAGTTAGGAGGAAAGTGATCCAGATCCAAGAAGCTGTACGAAAAAGAAAGGAAACATGCTTGTTGTCCCATAGTAATGACAAAGAAAGCAATAGCCTCCTAACGTCTTATGGTTGTCAATGAGTAGAGTCAATATAGTTAAAGCTTAGCAAAGATGTCCTGCACACAGAAAAAGTCACACACAATATATATATATAGCCGATCAATCCGTAATTTTCTTCCCTCCCAAAGGCAGGGAGTTCCACGGAAAAATGCAAAAAATGACAATGATCTGAAAACTTCACCATGAGAGCATGAAAACTTCACCGAAAGCTCTTAAACAAAGGGAACAAATTCATGCTTACTCACCTTTTTTTGGAAGTCACCCCTCCTGAAAAAAGCGAAGATGGCTTACTTATTTTTATACTAGATTTTTTTTGGCGCCTTATAGTTTTCAGTAATATTTCTCCTGGTTTGACAGTGTAAGTGGAATGTTAAGTATGACTTTGGTATGAAATCAATGAACGCACTACACTGGAAAACGAAGAAAAAAACTTTCAAGGAGGAGCCATTGGGTACCGTCAATCAAAATACTTGGGGGCAGTGCCTGCACTCAAATCTCCACCCCCAGGACTTTTACAGGAGGATATTCCAGAGAGGTCTTTATCAATATATAATTATTCTTTGAAGTTGCCTTTTGTTCTCTGGCCCTGCCACATAAAATGACAACATCAGCTATGCAGTAAAATGTTTATAGTATCAGCAAATATCACATGGTTTGTTTGGCTCAGTGTGAAACTTTCTATTGCTATTATTAGCCTACTTTGTTGTAAAGCCAGTGGAATAGATAATTCATGCAAAATTAAGTGTGTTATATTGTGACCTGTAGACTACAATTAATAAAGTTATAATAATTACAACAAAAATAGTAATAATATCACAACAACAACAATAATATCATTGTTAACATTTAGTCTACACAAACATTAAACAGTGTCATTATTATTATTATTATTATTATTATTATTATTATTATTATTACATTACTGTATGTTTCCTGCCGAGGAAATTACACATTCCACTGAAGTAAGGTCGAATATAGGTCGAAAATGTCATTATGCATGTCAAGTGTCACACTCCATGATGTAACCCTTTCAGGTTCGAATTCATTAAATGTTTTAGAAGCTTTAATTTGAACATGTAGGCCTATTCACATCCGACAATAGAATAGCTCCCTCTGTTGGTCAAAATAATGATTGCGATTGTTGGCATTGGAAGTAGGCCTACAGGCCTAATGGGGTTGGTTGCTGCTGAAAATATGTTTTTTTTTTTACAAAAAAACAAAACAAATCTATCGTCGGCCTAGTGAAATGTAGGCGACAATGAAAACGTGTGGGTAAAATAACAGGGTCATAGTCATAACTCGCTCTGTTAACTAAACAGGACACTTCAAGAAGACAACATTCTGTGAAGTCAACTCTGAGGAAGTGTGCACATCATTGCACTGCATTTGTCCAAAAACCTTGTCTGTGATCAGCTTCATTGCCTCTGCGAGTTTGGACAACTGCCGGAGCAGGTTCGGGCAGAGAGCACACCTTCCCCTGGCTCTCAGGATCCTCAGCTGTCAGCCCAAACAGGTTTTACATCCTAAATTCAAGTTTCTTCTCTCACCTCACATTTTGTAAGGTAACAACATCTGCAGAACAGTATGAGTGTCTCTACAACTAGAAAAATAACAATTGATTAATTTGAAACCAATTTTCTCATCATAACTGCTGACATTATCCTAAAAATCATTAGTAACAAATATTGTCATTCAAAAGCAAGAGGTTGAATCAATGCAGGTTCCCAGTGAGAATTGAGTTGCCAATTAGCAATAAAGTTAAGACTACTATAGTACTGTGTCAAATGCACAGTAAACTATACAGCATGATATTTGGGGTTTTACTGTATACAACAATACACTTCTCCTGTAAGAATTACACTTCTCCTGTTTGAAACATGTAATACTTTATTTGCAGATTAATTAATTCATTATTATTTGAGCATGTTATCTTCAAGCCGGCACTTTGACTTTCATTCAAGAGAAGTTGACAAGAGACTGAAATGCATTGTTTACCTTTGGAACATACATTAACTATCCTTATCAAAACAACAATGGTCCACATCAGTGCCATATATTTGTCAATATCTGTCAATATAAGGCTCTTGTCCACATGATTCATACAAAGACAGAATCTAGCCTAAGAGAGAACATATAACTTAAAAAAGCAGGTATCAGAACAACAACAACATTGTGGCTTGAGTGGAATGAGAACAGCAAATAAGATGATTAGAGAAACACATGTGACTGTCCACAGTCACATGATAAAAGCATATTGCCTCATACCTCTGCCTTTTAACTGTTCACAATGAAACCTCTAATTTGTAAAATGAAGTCAATTTCATAATCTGGAAATAATGCATGGAAACAAACATAACCCTAAAAATAATAATAACAAGTAGTACTAAATAAATATACTTTGACATGTTTTGAAATGAATTAGACACACGTAGACACAGTTTATTTTTAACCAATAGATTACACATTACTGGATTTGCATTCCAAATTAAAAGCAACAGAATGAATGAAAATTGGACATGTACTATGCTATAAAATCATTGATGTAGGTGGAAGATAGGCTCTCACTCTTCAGATGTCACTTTCATCCCCCAACACTGAAATGGTGTAATGCCAAAGCACACCAAAGCTCCGCTGCTCAGACTTGCATGAAGCATCAGCATCCACTCACATCCGTCAGCTCATGATTATCATTGCAATGAGACACAAACAAACAAAACAATCCCTGAGGCAGTCCATGTGTTATGAAATGCTTCTATGTACCTTGCACTGATGTTGAGGAATGGTGAAGGATATTCTTCTTTCTGGTAGTGGGCATCTGTAGTATGCCAATAAGGAGTTGCAGCAGCTTAAGGAAGCACCAGAGCCTATATGGTTTCCTCTTATTCACAGGTTATTTTGCCATCGAAGCTTGATAGAGCGATGGCAAAGGCCTGCACTGCACACATGGGGTAGCTATAGTCCAGAGTGAAGGCATCGTCTGCTACTCGTCCAAACTGCATCACAATATAGTCCACTAGAACAGAATAAATATAATATTTTAAACACACACAAACAAAAAACAGTTAACATTTACATTTTTGACAGGAAAATGGCAAATTACACTTTAGCTAAAAACTCCCAGAAAGTATACTGTATTTGGGAGTTTTGTGACTTTATTCAACCTTATTCAACTTGTTTTATTCTTAGACTTTTGTCCACCTGTATTGTTTATGATATGTACTAGAAATTAACAATATGTAAGTAATGTAATGATTGCGAATGAGAATTTTTGGTTTGAATCTCTTCTCACAATCCTTGCTGTGGACGATCTGAAAGTTCTTGATGGAGGCCTGTGTGACCCTGCCGTTGAAGTTCAGCACATGGGACGCCGTCTCCTCATTCCACGTGGGGGTCTTGTTGTGGAGTTCGATCAGATTGTCCAACTTTCTATTCTGGAACTTCATCAGTAAACCATCGTTGTCCTGAAGAAATGGGGGTTGAAGAAATGCAGCAACATTAGCTGGGTCATTCCACAAAATAAGTGCCTTTGCCTCCCATTAATATTTTAAGTAGAAATTTGGCACAAATATAGAAATTTAAAAGCCTGTTATATTCAATGAAGTGTCCTTTAATATAGACTACAAAATTCGGATTTTTTTTGTTGCTTTGACAAAGTCATTTCTGAAGATTATTTATTTCATGTGATTAGTGATATATTTACGCATGTCCCTCATTTTAAGGTCAACCCTGTTATGTGAACTGAGCTCTCGTTTTAATAAGGTCAAACTTCCTTTTGAAATATATTTAAAAAAAAGAAACATTTAACATTTAATAGTCAAATCATAGAGTAAAAGCAGGTGAGCTGGTTGTACTCTTTTTGGCCATTTTCTGGTGTTTAGTGGTGGAAAACTGAGCGGGTCGAGCATAACACGTCAACCCTGTTACCCATAGATAGACAGGCTACAATGTAAAAAAATAAATCATTGTGAAGCTTGCAATTGCCACTCCCTTTTGCACACAACAAGCTTCCATTCTCCATGTCACAAGGGGATTTATGGCTGATTTAAGATGATATAACTAGGTAGCGGCAGGTAGCTTAGTGGTTAAGAGCGTGTGCCAGTAAACGAAAGGTCACTGGTTCTAATCCCCGAGCCGACTAGGTGAAAAATCTGTCGATGTGCCCTTGAGCAAGGCACTTAACCCTAATTGCTCTGGATAAGAGCATCTGCTAAATGTAAATAATCAACTCTGTACGGTCAACCCTTTGACTTTATTTAACACATACTATAGTCACATTTGTATTTAAAATCTTGAGATGGGAAAATTTGTTTTTTTATGAAGTTGAACATGTGCTCTTTATGACAGAATGTTACAATTAGGTGAAATCAAGTAATTGTTTTACCAAGTTACACATCTCAAAAGGTACCGAATTGGTGGGACGACCCAGCTGGTCACAATAACAATATGGACAATGAGGAATATTGTGGTAAAAGCAAATCATCAGATACACTGTACTATACTGTATACAGCATGTAACCTCCTACATTTACATTTACATTTATATCATTTAGCAGACGCTCTTATCCAGAGCGACTTATCCTACAAAGATGAAATCATGACAAAGGTCTTTAATGAAGAGGGGTGTTGTTCGGTCCTAATCAATAACTCAGACAGAATGACATCTGTATAACAACGGTTTTCTTACACTGCGAGGTCGGAGGGGTACTCGTTCACTGTCCTTGCCCATCCCTGGGATGATAACGGTCAACCTTCTGGGACCCTTCATTCCCAAGACATTCGTTTCCTATACCCAAAGGTCAAAGAGATAAGAAGCGGAATTAGGAATTACATTTTTAGGGAAGTTGGGTTCCATCATAGATCAATTTAAAATAACATTTTGTAATAACAATCTAATAATGAACAGTCTATGAACTACAGTGGCTTGCGAAAGTATTCACCCCCCTTGGTATTTTTCCTATTTTGTTGCCTTACAACCTGGAATTAAAATGGATTTTTTGGGGGGTTGTATCATTTGATTTAAATAACATGCCTACCACTTTGAAGATGCAACATATTTTCTATTGTGAAACAAACAAGAAATAAGATTTTTTTTTAACAGAAAACATTAGCGTGAATAACTATTCACCCCCCCCACCCCCAAGTCAATACTTTGTAGAGCCACCTTTTGCAGCAATTACAGCTGCAAGTCTCTTGGGGTATTTCTATTTAAGCTTGGCACATCTAGCCACTGGGATTTTTGCCCATTCTTCAAGGCAAAACTGTTCCAGCTCCTTCAAGTTGGATGGGTTCCGCTGGTGTACAGCAATCTTTAAGTCATACCACAGATTCTCAATTGGATTGAGGTCTGGGCTTTGACTAGGCCATTCCAATACATTTAAATGTTTTCAATTAAACCACTCGAGTGTTGCTTTAGCAGTATGCTTAGGGTCATTGTCCTGCTGGAAGGTGAACTGCCTTCCCAGTCTCAAATCTCTGGAAGACTGAAACAGGTTTCCCTCAAGAATGCCCCAGTATTTAGCGCCATCATTCCTTCAATTCTGACCAGTTTCCCAGTCCCTGCCGATGAAAAACATGGTGTTCTCGGGGTGACGAGAGGTGTTGGGTTTGCGCCAGACATAGCGTTTTCCTTGATGGCCAAAAAGCTCAATTTTAGTATCATCTGACCAGAGTACCTTCTTCCATATGTTTGGGGAGTCTCCCACATGCCTTTTGGCAAACACCAAACGTGTTTGCTTATTTTTTTCTTTCTTTCTCTGATTAATGTCCTCCTTGCCTGGTCCGTGATTTTTGGTGGGCGGCCCTCTCTTGGCAGGTTTGTTGTGGTGCCATATTCTTTCAATTTTTTAATAATGGATTTAATGCTGCTCCGTGGGATGTTCAAAGTTTCAGATATTTTTGGATAACCCAACCCTAATCGGTACCTCTCCACAACTTTGTCCCTGACCTGTTTGGAGAGCTCCTTGGTCTTCATGGTGCCGCTTGCTTTGTGGTTTCCCTTGCTTAGTGGTGTTGCAGACTCTGGGGCCTTTAAGAACAGGTGTATATATACTGAGATCATGTGACACTTAGATTGCACACAGGTGGACTTTATTTAACTAATTATGTGACTTCTGAAGGTACTTGGTTGCACCAGATCTTATTTAGGGGCTTCATAGCAAAGGGGGTGAATACATATGCACGCACCACTTTTCCGTAATTTATTTCTTAGAATTTTTTGAAACAAGTTATTTTTTTCATTTCACCAATTTGGACTATTTTGTGTATGTCCATTACATGAAATCCAAACAAAAATCCATTTAAATTGCAGGTTGTAATGCAACAAAATAGGAAAAAACGCCAAGGGGGGTGGATACTTTTGCAAAGCAATGTACATTGAGCAAAAATATAAATGCCACGTGTAAAGTGTTGGTCCCATGTTTCATGAGCTGAAATAAAAGATCCCCGAAATGTTCCATATGCACAAAAAGCTTATTTCTCTCTAATTTTGTGAACACATTTGTTTACCTCCATATTAGTGAGTATTTCTCATTTACCAAGATAATCCATCCACCTGACAGGTGTGGCATTCCAAGAAGCTGATTCAACAGCATGAATATTACACAGGTGCACCTTGTGCTGGGGACAATAAAAGGCCAGTTTTGCCACACAACACAATGCCACAGATGTCTCAAGTTTTGAAGGAGCATGCAATTGGCATGCTGGCTCATGGAATGTTCACCAGAGCTGTTGCCAGAGAATGTAATGTTTATTTCTCTACCATAAGCCGCCTCCAACATCATTTTAGAGAATTTGGCAGTATGTCCAACCGGCCTCACAACTGCAGACCACATGTATGGCGTTGTGTGGGCGAGCAGTTTGCTGACGTCAACATTGTGAACAGAGTGCCCCATGGTGGCGGTGGGGTTATGGTATAGGCAGGCATAAGCTACGGACAACGAACACAATTGTATTTTATCGATGGCAATTTGAGTGCACAGAGATACCGTGACGGAATCCTGAGGCCCATTGTTGTGCCATTTATCTGCCGCCATCAGCTCCTGTTTCAGCATGATAATGCATGGCCCCATGTTGCAAGGATCTGTACCCAATTCCTGGAAGCTGAAAATGTCCCATTTCTTCCATGGCCTGCATACTCACCAGACATATCACCAATTGAGCATGTTTGGGATGCTCTGGATCGATGTGTACTACAGCGTGTTCCAATTCACTGCAGGGGGCAAATGGTGGTCACGCCAGATACTGACTGGTTTTCTGATCCATGCCCCTATCTTTCTTTAAAGGTATCTGTGACCAACAGATGCATATCTGTATTCCCAGTCATGTTAAATCCATAGATTAGGGCCTAATGAATTTATTTCAATTTACTGATTACCTAATATGAACTGTAACTCAGTAAAATCTTTGAAATGGTTGCATGTTGCGTTTATATTTTTGTTCAGTATACTTATAGCCCCTTTACAAACCATTTATAACCCATTTAAAAAATGTATTTAATGGCTTAACTATACCAAAATAATCAGCAGTTTATAAAATACTTATGAACCCTTTGGGAAAACTTTTATAAATGGTTCTTCAATGTACATTTCAAAAGCCTTACGTAAATAATGGCTGCTAATTCTTGGCGAGCGTTGGACATGTCTGGTAGAGCTCTGTCTGGGTGCAGTGCATTATCAAACACTGTGAACTTAGTGCCCAAGTAGTTGGACCTATGGAGTGTAAAGAATCACTCCATTAATTAAATGAGCTTATGAAATGCATGATTACAGTTGCAATAAAACATGTTTTATGGAATTGTTACAGTTTGATCTATGAATGTACACTACTGTTCAAAAGTTTGGGGTCACTTAGAAATGTCCTTGTTTTTGAAAGAAAAGCAATTTTTTGTCCATTAAAATAACATCAAATTAATCAGAAATACAGTGTAGACATTGTTAATGTTGTAAATGGCTATTGTAGCTGGAAACGGCTGATTTTTTATGGAATATCTACATAGGCGTACAGAGGCCCATTATCAGCAACCATCAGTCCTGTGTCCCAATGGCACGTTGTGTTTGCTAATCCAAGTTTATCATTTTAAAAGGCTAATTGATCATTAGAAAAGCCTTTTGCAATTATGTTAGCACAGCTGAAAACTGTTGTGCTGATTAAAGAAGCAATAAAACTGGCCTTCTTGAGACTAGTTGTGTATCTGGAGCATCAGCAATTGTGGGTTCGATTACAGGCTCAAAATGGCCAGAAACAAATAACTTTCTTCTGAAACTCGTCAGTCTATTCTTGTTCTGAGAAATGAAGGCTATTCCATGCGAGAAATTGCCAAGAAACTGAAGATCTCGTACAATGCTGTGTACTACTCCCTTCACAGAACAGCGCAAACTGGCTCTAACCAGAATAGAAAGAGGAGTGGGAGGCCCCGGTGCACAACTGAGCAAGAGGACAAATACATTAGAGTGTCTAGTTTGAGAAACAGACGCCTCACAGGTCCTCAACTGGCAGCTTCATTAAATAGTACCCGCAAAACACCAGTCTCAACGTCAACAGTGAAGAGGTGACTCCGGGATGCTGACCTTCAGAGTTGCAAAGAAAAAGCCATATCTCAGACTGGCCAATATAAATCAAAGATTAAGATGGGAAAAAGAACACAGACACTGGACTTTTTCTTTGCAACTCTGCCTAGAAGGTCAGCACATCAGTTTTCAGCTGTGCTAACATAATTGCAAAATGGTTTTCTAATGATCAATTAGCCTTTTAAAATGATAAACTTGGATTAGCAAACACAACGTGCCATTGGAACACAGGACTGATGGTTGCTGATAATGGGCCTCTGTACGCCTATGTAGATATTCCATAAAAAATCTGCCGTTTCCATCTACAATAGGCATTAACATTAACAATGTCTACAATGTATTTCTGATCAATTTGATGTTATTTGAATGGACAAAAAAAAAGCTTTTCTTTCGAAAACAAGGACATTTCTAAGTGACCCCAAACTTTTGAACGGTAGTGTATATTACAGCATACCTCAACTTTCCAATGAAATTTTCTCCACCCCTTGACAAGTCTGTGGGGTCTATGGAGATCAGGTAATTGGAGGTTGTGCTTTTCTTTCGTTTTCTCCCAGCCAGTAGAAAGACCTGTAAAAACACATAATTAATCCCCTGGACAATGATTCCTGAAATGCATATCATACATTTACATTTACATTTTAGTCACCACTGTATCACAAGTCTGTTATCTAGCCTTAATAATAATGGCGCCGGAGAAGAAGGCTGCCGTTTTACAGCCCTCTAACCAATTGTACTATTATGTGTGTTTTTCCGCGTTATTTGTAATTTATTTTGTACATAATGTTTCTGCCATCGTCTCTTATAACCAAAAAGAGCTTCTGGATATCAGGACAGCGATTACTCACCTCGTATTGGACGAAGATTTTTTCTTCAACGAGGCAGCCAACGAAGGATATCCTACAGACACCCGACAAAGCCCAAATCCCCGTCATTCGCATGAGGAAGAGACGGAGATATCGTGGACGTAGGTCGGGGTGCCTTGTAAGGATCCGACGGCGAGCGAGTAAACTGCCGCTCCCATCAATCCTATTAGCCAATCTTCAATCATTTGAGAATAAATTGGATGATTTAAGATTACGGTTATCCTACCAACGGGACATTAAAAACTGTAATATCTTATGTTTCACCGAGTCGTGGCTGAACGACGACATGGACCACATACAACTAGCGGGCTATACGCTACATCGGCAGGATAGAACGGCTGACTCCGGTAAGACAAGGGGTGGCGGTCTGTGTATATTTGTAAACAACAGCTGGTGCAGAAAATCAAATACTAAGGAAGTCTCGAGGTTTTGCTCGCCTGAGGTAGAGTATCTTATGATATGCTGTAAACCACACTATTTACCAAGAGAGTTTTCATCTATATTTTTCATAGCTGTCTATTTACCACCACAAACCAATGCTGGCATTAAGATTGAACTGAATGAGCTGTATAAGGCCATAAGTCAACAGGAAAACGCTCATCCAGAGGCAGCGCTCCTAGTGGCCGGGGACTTTAATGCAGGGAAACTTAAATCAGTTCTACCTAATTTCTACCAGCATGTGAAATGTGCAACCAGAGGAAAAAAAACTCTAGACCACCTTTGCTCCACACACAGAGACGCATACAAAGCTCTCCCTCGCCCTCCATTTGGCAAATCTGACCATAACTCTATCCTCCTGATTCCTGCGTATAAGCAAAAACTAAAGCAGGAAGCACCAGTGACTCGGTTAATAAAAAAGTGGTCAGATGATGCAGATGCTAAGCTACAGGACTGTTTTGCTAGCACAGACTGGAACATGTTGCGGGATTCTTCAGATAGTATTGAGGAGTACACCACATCAATCACTGGCTTCATCAATAAGTGCATCGATGATGTCATCCCCACAGTGACCGTACGTACATACCCCAACCAGAAGCCATGGATTACAGGCAACATCCGCACTGAGCTAAAGGGTAGAGCTGCCGCTTTCAAGGAGCGGGACTCTAACCCGGACGCTTATAAGAAATCCCGCTATGCCCTTCCGACGAACCATCAAACAGGCAAAGAGTCAATACAGGACTAAGATTGAATCGTACTACACCGGCTCTGACGCTCGTCGGATGTGGCAGGGCTTGAAAACTATTACAGACTACAAAGGGAAGCACAGCCGCGAGCTGCCCAGTGACACAAGACTTCCAGACGAGCTAAACCACTTCTATGCTCGCTTCGAGGCAAGCAACACTGAAGCATGCATGAGAGCACCAGCTGTTCCGGATGACTATGTGATCACGCTCTCCGTAGCCGATGTGAGTAAGACTTTTAAGCAGGTCAACATTCACAAGGCCGCAGGGCCAGACGGATTACCAGGACGTGTACTCCGAGCATGTGCTGACCAACTGGCAAGTGTCTTCACTGACATTTTCAACATGTCCCTGACTGAGTCTGTAATACCAACATGTTTCAAACAGACCACTATAGTCCCCGTGCCCAAGGACTCTAAGATAACCTGCCTAAATGACTACCGACCAGTAGCACTGACGTCTGTAGCCATGAAGTGCTTTGAAAGGCTGGTCATGGCTCACATCAACACCATTATCCCAGAAACCCTAGACCCACTCCAATTTGCATACCGCCCCAACAGATCCACAGATGATGCAATCTCTATTGCACTCCACACTGCCCTTTCCCACATGGACAAGAGGAACACCTACGTGAGAATGCTATTCATTGACTACAGCTCAGCATTCAACACCATAGTGCCCTCAAAGCTCATCACTAAGCTAAGGATCCTGGGACTAAACACCTCCCTCTGCAACTGGATCCTGGACTTCCTGACAGGCCACCCCCAGGTGGTAAGGGTAGGTAACAACACATCTGCCACACTGATCCTCAACACAGGGGCCCCTCAGGGGTGCGTGCTCAGTCCCCTCCTGTACTCCCTGTTCACCCATGACTGCATGGCCAGGCACGACTCCAACACCATCATTAAGTTTGCAGATGACACAACAGTGGTAGGCCTGATCACCGACAACGATGAGACAGCCTATAGGGAGGAGGTCAGAGACCTGGCCATGTGGTGCCAGGATAACAACCTCTCCCTCAACGTGACCAAGACAAAGGAGACCATCTCCCGAGTGGCGCAGTGGTCTAAGGCACTGCATCGCAGTGCTAGCTGTGTCACTAGAGCTCCTGGTTCAAATCCAGGCTCTGTCGTAGCCGGCCGTGACCGGGAGACCCATGAGGCGGCGCACAATTGGCCCAGTGTCGTCCAGGGTAGGGGAGGGAATGGCCAGCAGGGATGTAGCTCAGTTGGTAGAGCATGGCATTTGTAACGCCAGGGTTGTGGGTTCGATTCCCACGGGGGGCCAGTATGAAAAATACAAATGTATGCACTCACTAACTGTAAGTCGCTCTGGATAAGAGCGTCTGCTAAATGACAAAAATGTAAAAATGTAAATGTAATGATTGTGGACTACAGGAAAAAAAAGAGGACTGAGCACGCCCCCATTCTCATCGACGGGGCTGTAGTGGAACAGGTTGAGAGCTTCAAATTCCTTGGTGTCCACATCACCAACGAACTATCATGGTCCAAACACACCAACACAGTCGTGAAGAGGGCACGACAAAGCCTATTCCCCCTCAGGAGACTGAAAGATTTGGCATGGGTCCTCAGATCCTAAAAAAATTATACAGCTGCACCATCGAGAGCATCCTGACTGGTTGCATCACCGCCTGGTATGGCAACTGCTTGGCCTCCGACCGTAAGGCACTACAGAGGGTAGTGCGTACGGCCCAGTACATCACTGGGGCCAAGCTTCCTGCCATCCAGGACCTCTATACCAGGCGGTGTCAGAGGAAGGCCCTCAAAATTGTCAAAGACTCCAGCCACCCTAGTCATAGACTGTTCTCTCTGCTACCGCACGGCAAGCGGTACCGGAGTGCCAAGTCTAGGTCCAAAAGACTTCTCAACAGCTTCTACCCCCAAGCCATAAGACTCCTAAACAGCTAATCATGGCTACCCCCCCACCCCATATTTTACGCTGCTGCTACTCTGTTAATTATTTATGCATAGTCACTTTAACTCTACCCACATGTACATATTACTTCAACTACCTCAACTAGCCGGTGCCCCCGCACATTGACTCTGCACCGGTACCCCCTGTATATATAGCCTCCCTACTGTTATTTTATTTTACTTTTTCTCAACACTTTTTTGTTTTATTCTACTGTTTTATTAAAAATAAATGCACTGTTGGTTAAGGGCTGTAAGTAAGCATTTCACTGTAATGTCTGCACCTGTTGTATTCGGCGCATGTGGCCAATACAATTTAATTTGATTTGAAGTCCACGACTTGGTTTTATGCTCACGTTGGCTCCATCTCGGATTGGTTTCAAAATGACAATAAAACCCCTAAACCTGTCCTCTGGGAGTGCCTCACCTTCTTTTCATTGTCCAGGTGGAGATAGTATGTGGGGTATAGGCCTTTGTCCAAGCCCCTCTGGTCCCGGGTCACCTTGCATTTGACCGTCACCCCCTGCTGGGCTGGCTGCAGAACAAACTCCTCCAGGCTGTCAAACTCAATGTCCGGGGACGGAGGCCTCTCCTCCTGGATGTAGGACAAGAAAAAATATGGTTATCAGCTTATCAGCATCTCTAACCAATGTTCATTTGGGGACCTTTTAGGTCAGAGGATTGCAGAATTGTATACCCCACCCCGCCATCACTGTGTCAAGACTGTGACCTAGCTAACTAAACAGACTGTGACCTAGCTAACTAAACAGACTGTGACCTAGCTAACTAAACAGACTGTGACCTAGCTAACTAAACAGACAGTGACCTAGCTACCTAAACAGACTGTGACCTAGCTAACTAAACAGACTGTGACCTAGCTAACTAAACAGACTGTGACCTAGCTAACTAAACAGACTGTGACCTAGCTAACTAAACAGACTGTGACCTAGCTAACTAAACAGACTGTGACCTAGCTAACTAAACAGACTGTGACCTAGCTAACTAAACAGACTGTGACCTAGCTAACTAAACAGACACAAACCTTTTTCTTCTTCCCTTTTCCCTTTTTCTTTTTTCCTTTTTCTGCCTCTGGGTCAGAATCATCGCTGTCTGATGCTTTGGCTGATAGGAAATAGAACATTAGGGAAATATCAGACAACTTTCCTTCACTGACCAGCAGGAAGACAGTCAAACAACAGAGCTGTATTTAATTATAACTTAAAACACTTGCCTTTCTTCTTCTTCTTCTTGTCCTTGTCCTTGTCCTTGTCCTTGTCCTTGTCCTTGTCCTTGTCCTTGTCTCCCCCTGCTGAGAACATGGATGCTGGGTTGGCGTTCTCCTTCTTCTTTGATTTTGATTTGCTGGACTTGGTTTCTGGTTCGCTGTCTTCACTATCCGATTTGGCTGCTGGTTTAAGAGAATACACTTCAGGTTATGATCATATTACGGTGTACCTACAGTGTTTTTCCAATGGTACTGTAACACTGCAGTGTGTGCTCTTGCAAAAGGGGTGTGAGACTTCTGATGTTTAGACACAAATCATACATGACGATGGGTTAGAGATTTTCAACCACAAAGTCGATCATTATCCCTAAAATTGCAGCAGTTTAAAATGAATACTTAAAGCTATAGTGTTAACGCTTACTGTACCTTTCTTCTTGCTCTTGGAGTCTGACTTATCCTTATCTCCATTTACAGAGAACAGAGAAGCTGGTTCCTTTTTCTTGGTGTCTTTCTTCGATTTTTTGTCAGACTCTTTGTCATCTGAAAAAAGATGTGTGACGAAAATACTATTTCGTTACCAGTGTTATGTTTCAAAAAATAAATAATGTTTTTTTACTTTAACCCCTTTTTCTCCCCAATTTCGTGATATACATTTGGTAGTTACAGTCTTGTCCCATCACTGCAACTACCGTACGGACTCGGGAGAGGCGAAGGTCGAGAGCCATACGTCCTCCGAAACACGACACTGCCAAGCCGCACTGCTACTTGACACACTGCTCGCTTAACCAGGAAGCCAGCCGCACCAATGTGTCGGAGGAAACACTATACAACTGGTGACCGTCTTAGCGTGCATGCGCCCGGCCTGCCACAGGAGTCGCTAGAGTGCGATGGGACAAGGACATCCCGGCCGGCCAGCCAAATTATGCGTCGCCTCATGGGTCTCCCGGTCGCGGACGGCTGCGACACAGCCCGGGATCTAACCCGGATCTGCAGTGACGCCTCAAGCACTGCAGTGCCTTAGACCGCTGCGTCACTCGGGAAGCCGTGAAACTTGTTTATATGTTTTTGTATGTTTTGCACACTGTCTTGTTGTCTAATCTGCAACAGCTTGTTAGGTGATGACAGCATAAGGCTGTGGCCTTCCACCTCGTGTGCAGGACTAGTGTTTCCTTTCACTCAACATTACACTTAAATATCCTACCTAATCCTCTTAAAGCAGGTCTTATTCTTGTTGTCTACTAACACCTTTAAGAAAATTGCTTTCCTATACATCTGCCCACCTTTAGCTTTGGATTTCTTCTCCTTGCCATCTTTTTCAGAACCTTCCTTTGTGATCTTTTTCTTTGTCTTCTTCTGTGGATTCTCTTCCTCATCATCATCGTCGTCATCTTCTGTATCTGAACCTTGGGCAGAAAAGAAGAGTACATTTTTATTGGGTTTTACAGACGTTTTGATGCTGTAACATGCAGTTCACCTTGAGCATAATCTCAGTTATGTTTCTGACTGCTTACCTTTCTTTTTCTTTGGCACGCTTTTAGTTTTCTTCTTTGGCTCATCTTTGGCTTTCTCTTTTTCTTTCCCTTTTTCTTTTTCAGTTTTTTCTTCATCTGCTTTCTTTTTCTTTACCTTTTTTCCATCTATTTGACAAAAATAATGAAAATAAACAACATCGTTAAGAAGATTGAGAGAGGGAAGACCTCCGAAGAAATGTATATGTTTTGAGTGATGGATATATTCATTCATTACATTTTGAAGCGGCACACTATCTCAGATAAAAAATGATTCATTTAAGAATCAACATTTTGGCAGCAAGATGACTTCGTCTGGGTTCTCAGACAGTCTGTTTGCTGCCAAAATGTTGGTGAACTTTTACACAATAATTTGCATGTATCTCATTGGAAGATATGTCATCTGAACTGTGCAGAACAGTCTGTACTTTGAACGGCAGGACTCTCCTCTCCAGACAGGTCATCACTCTTCTTGCTCTTGCTCTTTTTGGGCTTTGCATCGGCACCGTTGGTGGCTGCGCTCGCTGTCTCTGCCTTCTTCTTCTTTGGCTTCTAGAAAGCATTATCTACAGGAAGAAGAGTCAGAGATGAGACGAGGAGAGGAGAGAGGGTCAGACACTAGAGACAGATGACACAGATATGAAGTAAGGACAAAATCCTAATTTGAGATCTACAGTGCCTTCAGAAAGTATTCATACCTCTTGAGTTATTCCACATTTTGTTGTGTTACAGCCTGAATTCAAAATGGATTGAATATATGTTTTTTTCACACCCACCTACACACAATAGCCCATAATGAAAAAAATGAAAACATGTTTTGAGAAAATTAAGCAAATATATTGAAAATGAAATACAGAAATATCTAATTTACATAAGTATTCACACCCATGAATCAATACTTTGTAGAATAACCTTTGGCAGTGATTACAGCTGTGAGTCTTTCTGGGTAAGTCTCAAAGTGCTTTCTACACCTTGATTGTGTAACATTTGCACATTAGTCTAAAAACAAATCTTCAAGCTCTGTCAAATCGGTTGTTGATCATTGCTAGACAACCAATTTCAGGTCTTGCGATAGATTTTCAAGTTGATTTAAGTTAAAACTGTAACTTGGCCACTCAGGAACATTCCCTGTCTTCTTGGTAAGCAACTCCAGTATGGATTTGGCCTTGTGTTTTCAGTTCTTGTCCTTCTAAAAGGTGAATTCATCTCCAAGTGTCTGGAGGACAGCAGACTAAACCAGGTTCTCCTCTAAGATTTTGCCTGTGCTTAGCTCCATTCCGTTAATTTTTTATCCTGAAAAACTCCCCAGTCCTTAACGATTACAAACATACCCATAACATGATGCAGCCACCACTACGCTTGAAAATTTGGAGAGTGATACTGTAATGTGTTGTATTGGATTTGCCCCAAACCTAACGCTTTGTAATCAGGACAACAAAATTGCTTTGCCAAATTTTGTGCAGTATTACTTTAGTGCCTTGTTGCAAACAGGATGCATGTTTTGGAATATTTTTATTCTATACAGGGTTCCTTCTTTTCACTCTCTCAATTAGGTTAGTATTGTGGAATAACTACAATGTTGTTGATCAATCCTATCACAGCCATTAAACTCTGTAACTGTTTTGAAGTCACCATTGGCCTCATGGTGAAATCTGGGTGATACATTGATACACCATCCAAAGTGTAATTAATAACTTCAGCATGCTCCAAGGGATATTAAATGTAAGCTTTTTTTCCCACAATCTACCAATAGGTGCCCTTCTTTGCGAGGCATTGGACAACCTCCCTGGTCTTTGTGGTTGAATCTGTGTTTGAAATTCAGTGCTCAACTGAGGGACCTTACAGATAATTGTATGTGTGGAGTACAGAGATGAGGTAGTCATTCAAAAATCATGTTAAACACTATTGCACACAGAGTGAGTCCATGCAACTTATTATGCGACTTGTTAAGCACATTTTTACTCCTGAACTTTAGGCTTGCCATAACAAAGGGGTTGAATACTTATTGACTCAAGACATTTCAGCTTTTCATTTTTTATTGATTTAGAAAAAATTTGAAAAACATAATTCCACTCTGACATTATGGGATATTGTGTGTAGGCCAGTGACAAACAATCTCAATGTAATCAATTTTAAATTCAGGCTGTAACACAACATGATGTGGAAAAGGTCAAGGGGTGTGAATACTTTCTGAAGGCACTGTACATGCATTACTCTGCCTTTTGTATGAACCATGCATTTATGTCAATGGGAACTGTGCAGAGGTGTAAGGTACTTAAGTAAAAATACTTTAACGTACTACTTAAGTAGTTTTTTGGGTTGTCTGTACTTTACTATTTATATGTTAGACAACTCTTACTTTTACTCCACTACATTCCTAAAGAAAATAATGTACTTTTTACGACATACATGGTGCCGTCTGGTTTGCTTAATATAAGGCAGTGGCTGCTCGCCCATGAGGGCATTAGGGGTGGTGCCCCACTTGTGATTGGTAAAAAAAAAATCTATTTAATTGTACTGTTTTAAATGCTCATAAAAGTATGGTTAATTCGTACAATTTCCTGTTTCAAAAATATATTGTTCAAAACAAGCTGTTCAGTTACTTACTACACTGCCCCCCAGTGACTCCCAGCTCCGTGGGTGCATAGGTCATGCGAACATTGCTTCGACTGTTTTGCCAGCTATTTGCTACGAGGGGAAACTGCCCCAATGAAACCGCAGGATTTGATAGCATAAATTAGAACAGCACAAAGTAAATGGACCATCCTGGGGCGCTCAAATGAGTGTCCGTTCAGTCAGAACTTCTGGATCTGCTCTAGTATCCCTTCCCCAATGAGTCTATCGCAGCCAGACATTTTACTTCCGCATGTGAGACAAGATCTGCTCTATCAGGTACAGATGGCGCTAAATCAAAAAGCTAATTGTAATTAACTTGTAAATAAATAATCATAACAGTCATAGGAGCCTGGGATCTGATAAACCAGACAATTACATCCAACAAGAGTCGAAGGACAGAGGGATACACTAGCTAGAACCTTCTCCTTGCGGATCTGGTAGGACAAAAAGCATGGCCAATGTTATTGTTCCCCCCTGATGTTGTTTATAAGGTTCTGCTGTAGATGACTGGGTGACATGTTGTGCGGATTAAAACAGCATACAACTGGGTGTATCACAAAGCATGATCAAATGAATTAGCCAGCTAGAGTAACTTTGAGAAACATTTAGAAATATAGTGGTTGATTATTTTGTAAAATTAACCCGTAAGCTATCTACCTTTGATAAGCAACTAGCTAGCTATAGCTAGCAGGTGGCTTGCTAGCTAGTTAGCTCCCATGCCAATTTCAATTATTTCTAAAGTAATATCTGACTAACTCAGAAATATGATGTTATTTCAGAATGAAAGTTAACTGGCTAGCGCATCATGATTTGTAACATTATGTTAGCTAGCTATCCCCAGTTAGATAATGTGTTTTCACTTATTGCATGTGCATGCTTGTTGCGTTCTCCCTGGAGCACTCGTTCTTTCGTGAGCTGACTCCTTGTTCTAAATAGTATAATCTAATCTGTTCAAAATAGTGGCAGCCTGTGCAGTCATTCGGTGTGTCATTCATGTGTGTCATTCGTTTTTCTACATGCAAAAGTGAAGGCTGTTGTTCAAATGCACAGATCGCTTTTCTGTATATATCTTCTCAAGGAAACTACCGGTAGTTAAAAAACTATTTCTGTCATGCTGCTTTGTTGACAACTCCAACCACGGGTATTCAGACAATCAGTGGCCACCTCTGATATAAGGAATTTGAAATTATTTTTACTTTTGATACTTAAGTATATTTAAAACCAAATACTTTTAGACTTTTACTCAAGTAGTATTTTACTGTGTGACTTTCACTTTTACTTGAGTCATTTTCTATTAAGGTATTTTTTACTTAAGTATGACAATTGGGTACTTTTTTCCCACCACTGGAAATGTGTGCGTAGGAGCATGAGGATTTTAGTGACTTACCATTCAAAAGACAGTGGAAAGTGCAAGCAGAAAGGTATGGAGACAGAAACAAATCAAACACTGTACATTTCAAATCACATTACTATAAATACAGTACACTTGATTATCCAAAAATGCATATTTTCTTAGTACAGAGTTTCAAGACATTCTCTTAAAACCGATTTGCTTTCAAAAAGGAAATACTGATAAATTCATTAAGGTTTTCATTTGGAACAGATAGTAATCATTAGAATATTCTAGTTAATCCATTTTATGTAACCTGTTCTAATGACACAGTGACCAAACAAACTGGTCAGGACTGAGAGAATCACAGTCAGCTGCCTCAGTCACGTTAACATGTTCCGTCACATCCAGTGTTACAGAGGTTATGTAGTTGTATACTAGTGGTAGTAATAGTGCTTTAGAGATTTACAGTAATAAACAGTTATATCAACTACAGAAGGCTGCTCGGGAAAACGAGTATTGAGAGGAATGGTTCTGGACCTTTAAATCAATGCAAATGTTATTGAAATTGGGCAGATGTTTTCTTCTCATTGCAGTTGGAAGTGCACTGGACAACCCAACTCTATTCAAACACAAGTACATACAGCTTCTCTCCCAATCAGTCCCATGTCCCACAGTAACCAGACAGTTGTCCCACTATATGAGCCTTGCTCTGGTATTATGTCAACCAACCTCCCAGAAATCCCTTTCAACACACCACAACACACCACAACACAACACACCACAACACACCACAACACAACACACCACAACACACCACACCACACCACACCACACCACAAAACAACACACCACAACACACCACAGCATACCACAACACACCACAACACACCACAAAACACCACAACACACTACAGCATCCCAAGACACGAGAATAAGAAGGATGTCAGGTGCTGTGATCCTGCTGGTCATTTGAACACTGACTGACGAAGTGTAGCGATGGATGTCCACAGTAATCCCATTAAGATGTGGCTCTAATTCTGTCCTCACCTCAGACAAGCTGTCACTTGAGTAATGGCAGCCTATAGACAAAGCCGTCATGCAATTTCGAGGGGGGAAAACCGATGACCAAATTCATTGCATCAACTGCATCAATATGTTAAAGAAACAATATATTTCATATTTTTGTATCCTTCAGATGGGTAAATCCTCCCCCCTCAGTATTAATGGACATGAGGCCTCTGCCAGTGGGGCAGAGAAGCAAGAGGCAATTGATCCACTCTCATCTTACCACCTGTCGGTTTTTCACCATGACATGATAACCAATGACAACCACAGTCCATTAACAACACTCTTTCTTAAATAAATCTGGGTAGTATGTCCATAAAATAGGAGGAGAGACATGATTGGTTGTTTCATGAATGACAGTCAACATAGAACCCCCTAACCCCCCAAGTCTTTCCCACATTACAGCACATTTATCCCAGAGCCTCCACACAACCCAGTGGCTAATTCTACATAACCAGCACTACAATGCACGACAGGCCAGGCTGGGGGAAATCAGCCACTTTACAACTGTAACAATACCACAGCAGCATTCTGTTGAAATAATCTGATTACTGGTAAACTGGTCTTCTATCCATTGAATTGTCTAACGATCTAGAGGGCAATAACCTTAAGTAGTTCATCTTTATTCATCTAAACACCATGACAGTATATCTGAATCAAAATGCTACATCATTTTTTTTTCTAAGTTCATAAGAACCATCACCATTATTCCTTCTCTCTTGCATCCTTTCAACAACAAAAGCTCTTCAAAACACAGTTTCTATAACGTTACCTTCTCTGCAGACATTGTGTGGCCAGTGACTTCGGCTCTAATAAACCTCAAACTCCTCTTTACCAAAAACGTTCTTAGTAAAAAAGGAAGACAAAAAGAGGCAATTCAATGCAATGGAGGTTAATAAAGAGAGTGAGGAGCCTTTGACTCAATGGTTCACCATCAGCAGAAAGTTGCTAATAGGATTTATGTGTAAAGCCATCTGTTCTTCAGAGACAGAGACATGTCAACAGGACGAACCAACATGGCGTGGGAGGAGGGGTGAGGAGTGTGTTACGAGTACATAGAGGACAAGCACTGGTCCACTATACACGTGTTGACACCCCCCTCCTGATGTAATGGCCGATGTGACTCATAGCCAACCAACTTTGTCTCGGACACACCAATTTATTCTCACAGGACCAAAGAAATGACACAAATAGACATGTATATTTTACCTTCTGTGGAGTGGAGTCATCTTGAGACCTGTGGAATACATTTTGAAATAGCATGACACTTTTGAATAATTCCTTTTCTCAGACACTTGTTCTGGCTTGACAGAGATGACATTGTGATGAATAGAGCTGACATTATTTATTATTCTTCATGAAAGAGTGTGATGTCTGTTCTACAAGAATGCATATCTATTGAATTGCACACTCCTGAACACAGCCCAGCAGAGGTTGGTTTGTGCCATTATGCTTATTGGTCGGCCCAACGCATCACCGGGGGTACACTGCCTGCCCACCAGGACACCTACAGAACCCGATGTCACAGGAAGGCCAAAAAGATCATCAAGGACATCAACCACCCAAGCCACGGCCTGTTCACCCCGCTATCATCCAGAAGGCAAGGTCAGTACAGGTGCATCAAAGCTGGGACCGAGAGACTGAAAACCAGCTTCTATCTCAAGGCCATCGGACTGTTAAATAGCCATCACTAGCCGCCTTCCACCTGGTTACCCTACCTCCCGGTTACCCTACCACCCGGTTACTCAACCCTGCCCTATATACATAGACATGTAATCATTGGCCACTTTAATAATGGAACACTAGTCACTTTAATAATGTTTTACTGCTTTACTCATCTCATATGTATATACTGTATTCTATTCTACTGTATTTTAGTCAATGCCACTCCGACATTGCTCGTCCTAATATTTACAGTGCATTCGGAAAGTATTCAGACCTTGACTTTGTCCACATTTTGTTACGTTACAGCCATATTCTAAAATGGATTAAATAAAAAAAATCCATATCAATCTACACACAATACCCAATAATGACAAAGCGAAAACAGTTTTTTTGAATTTTTTGCAAGTGTATTAAAACCAAGAATCAGAAATACCTTATTTACATAAGTATTCAGACCCTTTGTATGAGACTCGAAAACTGAGCTCAGGTGCATCCCTTTTTCATTGATCATCCTTGAGATGTTCCTACAACTTCATTGGATTCCACCTGTGGTAAATTCAATTGATTGGATATGATTTGGAAAGGCACACACCTGTCTATATAAAGGTCCCACAGTTGACAGTGCATGTCAGAGCAAAAACCAAGCCATGAGGTCGAAGGAATTGTCCGTAGAGCTCAGAGACAGGATTGAGTCGAGGCACAGATCTGGGGAAGGGTACCAAAACATTTCTGCAGCATTGAAGTCCCCCAAGAACACAGTGGCCTCCATCATTCTTAAATGGAATACGTTTTGGAACCACCAGGACTATTCCTAGAGCTGGCCGCCCGGCCAAACTGAGCAGTCGGGGGAGAAGGTCCTTGGTCAGAGAGGTGACCAAGAACCCGATGGTCACTCTGACAGAGCTCCAGAGTTGCTCTGTGGAGATGGGAGAACCTTCCAGAAGGACAACCATCTCTGCAGCATTCCACCAATCAGGCCTTTATGGTAGAGTGG